>NC_072897.1:58104905-58413405 GCF_027943255.1 Anastrepha obliqua
AGTGTAGAAACTACAACTACCCTGGTATCAATGGTAGATTTTTCGAGTGCAAGGTGTTCGGTGAAAGAGATTGCTGAAACTTTACCTACCTTTGATCCAACGAATGAACTTTCTTTGCCGGTCGAAAAATTTGTAGAACGTGTTAATCAAGCGCATAGTGCCTATCAGTGGAACGAAAGAAGTTTAATGCTAGCAGTTTTTAGCAAGATGAAAGGTGTTGCCAAACTATGGTTAGATGCTTCACCAGAGTGTTACTCGAATTGGACAATTTTCGCGGAAAGGTTAATAGAAGAATTCGGTACTAAGCCAAACGAGGCAGAGATACATTACAAAATGAACAGTTCGGTGCGTAAATTTGATGAAAAAGTCGTGGAATATTGTTTTCGTATGAGTGCCATTGGACAGCGATATAATTTGAGTGAATCAGCGATTATAAAATATACGCGGAACGGATTACGAAATCGGGAGCTGCAAACGGCAATTGCTCCAATGCGATGTGATTCGATGAGACACCTGCGCGAAACGCTTGACGAGTATGATAAAAATCGTAATAGTACTCCAGGTTTGAAGTTTGAACAAAACAAAAATAGAAACACGAATAATGACGGGAATAAAGGTAGCGCTGAGAATAAAAGTAAGATAAAGTGTTATAATTGTTTCGAAGAAGGTCATATAGCGACCAGATGTTCTAAGCAACTACGAAAAGCGCAGTATGGTGATGGTCAGAAAGTTGACCCGAAGGTTGAGGCTGTGGAGCGTAATAAGAGAAATGCTACAATGACAAACCGTAAAGTCGAGTGCGATGAGGAATTTTGTATTAAACTGGTGTATGTTAAAAATCAAGCAATAAAAGCATTCGTGGACACAGGAAGTGAATGCAGCATGATACGGAAATCATGTGCTGATAAATTTGAAATTGAAACAGAGCCTTGCGTGTTAAAAATAAAGGGCATATGTGGAGGTGCGCGGTATGCAAGTGAGTTGATGAAAACTGAAATAAAAATTGACAGTGTAAAAGTAAATGTAATACTATATATAGTAGATGACGAGTTGTTAACGTCAGATGTATTGCTTGGAAAAGAGATTTTCAATCGGAATATTGTCGCGCACATAAACAGTGGGCAATTGAAATTCGAATATCTACCGATCGCGGAAAATCGAGAAACGACGGTATCTGAACGCAAAGTTATAAATGAAAATCAAATAATATGTGGAGAACTTGAAAGTGCGCAGACGGGAAAGCTAATCAGACTGTTGAACGAGTACAATGATATATTTGCAAATAATATCAGTGAGATAGGACAGACAAATGTATTATCCATGAAAATTAAGTTAGATACTAATGTACCTATTGCACAAAACCCATACCGTATACCAGAGCCGAAGAAAGTGTTGGTTCAACAGATGATTAGAGAGTTATTAGTTAACGATATAATAGAAACGTCAGAATCTGAATATGCGAGTCCAATTGTACTCGTGAAAAAGAAAAATGGAGAATCGAGATTGTGCGTAGATTATCGTAAGGTGAATCAAAACGTTATAAATATTTCACAGTATTAGATATGAATAGTGGGTATTATCAGATACCGATACATCCAGATAGTCGTAGATAGGCTATGTTCAGAAACGCATTATAATGCGCAGTACTTGCAGCGCTGGCAGCACTGTCAATGTGACAATTCATGCAACTGATAGATTTGTTGAAAAATTGCAAATAGATTTGTTGCATTTATGAATGCGCTGTGCAGTAAAATGGAATTGTTACTAAGTTTGGTCATGGACGATGTATGTGAGGAAAAAACCGATAGTCTTTTATTAAATTTAAGAAAAAACCGTGCAAAGCTTAAAAGAAGGACATATCTTGTCAAAAGTTTAATATCAAAAAATTTTATTTAAGTCTAAAAGCGCTTTTATTCTTTCTTTCTCCAAAGCAAGTTTTTCTCTCTCCACAGCCAAGACTTCATCGTGCCGGGCCTGTTCTTTTATCGCCTCATCTTCTAAAAAATTCATAATTTCGCTATTTGCAGTTTTTCGAGACTGTGCGGTTGTACGACTTGAAGTTTGTGGAGAATTTGATGGCTCAACATCATTAGGTTCCGTTAATATCGACATCGGCAGCTCAACTGAGCTTTGTAAATTTTGTGTGGGCACATTGATTGAGTGTCTGGTACCATACACCTCATCAAAGTCTTCGTAGTGAAGCCATGATGTTGATTCTCTACCGGATGTATTGTTTCTTTTTTTTATTCGCTTATATGTGAAGAGTAAATTAGAAAATTATCGCTGGGCGATGTTTCTATCTATTTTCAAATCTTTATTAACTTTTTTTACTTCATCTACGACCTTAGCCCAGAGCACGCTCTTTTTCCTCCTTCCCGACGTGAACTCGTTCTCCATGCTCAGTCGGACTCTGAGCAGTAATTTTATCTCCGATGTACTAAAGTAATCACTAAAACCAAGAAAAGTATAATAAAATAAAGTTTAAATATCGTATTTTTCATCAATTTTTGTATTAAAAGCTAAAATAAATAATTAAATACCCTTTTTTCATCAGACATTGTACTAGCGTACATATTGGCAGTGTGAAAATTTTTGCTGCAAATAATGCACGACTTTTGATACAAAAATGACGTTTAAGAACGCGTTGCATTTGCAGTACTGCCATATTTGGATTTTTGAACGCACTGCTCACTCTGAAATGGTATGTTGCGCATTATAATGCATTGTTGAACATACCCATATACTGCGTTCGTAACCACAGAGGGGTTGCATCAGTTTAAACGAATACCGTTTGGGCTAAAGAATGCCGCAGTAGTCTTCCAACGCTTGATGGCAAAGGTTAACGAACGAACACAGAATGGAGATATGGTGAACTACATGGATGACATTATGATAGGGGGTTCAACTGTCGATGAAATGTTGGCCAAATTGAGGCGTGTACTTGATGCATTACGAGAGCTTAATTTGACTTTGAATTTGAAGAAATGCGAGTTTGCAAAAGAAACAATTGAATTTTTGGGCCATACATTAACTCTAAACGGAATTAGTCCAGGTACAGCAAAAACAATAGCTTTTACAAATTTTTCAATTCCTAAGAACGTAACTGAAGTACGACAATTTCTGGGGTTGAGTGGATACTTTAGAAAGTTTGTGGCAGGGTATGCCATTAAATCTGAGCCACAGCGACGTTTACTTTGTAAGGAACAAAATTTTCGATGGGGCGAAGAACAGCAAAGGGCTTTCGATGAGCTGAGGTTGGCACTGGTGTCGGTGATGACGTCATATAGAATTGAAGCCAAGCATGAGATCCATACCGATGCAAGTTCCATTGGATTAGCTGGCGTGTTATTGCAACTTGAAGAAGACGATTGGAAACCGGTAGTATATTTTAGTCGATCCACGAGCGAAAATGAGAAAAAGTATCATAGTTACGAGTTGGAGACTCTTGCAGTAGTGGAAACACTAGAGCGTTTTAAATATTATGTCTACGGGAAAGAGGTTACTGTAATAACCGACTGCAATGCAATCAAAACAGCAATGGCCAAGAAAGAGCTCATCTCGCGCATAGCGCGCTGGTGGCTCAAAGTGCAAGAGTACGACATAAAAATAGAGCATCGTTCCGGTAAGCGGATGGAACATGTCGACGCGTTGAGTAGGTCCCCAGTAGAAGCATCGCGTTAAGTGGACGAAGCGTCCTTGTGTGTCTTGAAAACAGGTATAGACGAGCAGGACTGGTTATTTAGTATGCAGATACAGGATGTTGATGTTAAGCAAATAGTCGATAAAGTGAAGTCAAAAGATATTAAAACGTTAGATGAATATATACTTGAGAATGGTCGATTGTACAAGAAATATGAAGGTGCGAAGTTGTGGGTTGTACCAAAGGCACTTCGATCAAAAGTTCTGTATGATTGTCATAATAATGCAGGTCACTTAGGTGTTGAAAAAACTATCCAGCGACTACTGAGTTATTTATGGTTTCCAAGGATGAGAAATTATGTCAAATCGTACATCAAGTCGTGTGTAGAATGCGCCTATAACAAAGATCGAGGAGGGCGAAGAGAAGGGGAATACCATTTCGACGATATAGAACCAATTCCGTTCAAGACAGTCCACTTAGATCATTTAGGTCCATTCCCTAAAAGTAAACAGAGAAACGAGCAACTGCTGGTCTTAGTTGATGCCTTTACATAATTCACAGTCATACGAGCGGTCAAGAGTACCAAGACCAAACCTGTACTAGAAATAATAAACGAAGTTAGTAGTTACGTCGGTATGCCAGCACGAATTGTGACAGACAGAGGTACCGCTTTCACTTCGAAAGAATTCACGAAATATTGCAACGACAACTATATAAAACACATCAAGAATGCTGTGCGTACTCCCAGAGCAAACGGACACGCAGAACGAGCAAACAGAACAATTTTGTCAATGCTGTTGCCAATTACCACCGAAGATAGCTGTTGGGACGAAAGGTTACGAGAAATACAGTGGGCAATAAACTCAATGAAAAACAAAACTACTACGAAGACACCTCAAGAGCTACTGTTGGGTTACGCCCCCCGAGATGTCCTACAAAACAAAATATTATTAGCAATACAAGACGAACACTGTGCAGTTAACGATACTGATTTGGAAGAGGTCCGACGTACGGCAGCAGTCAAAATCAACGAGGCAAGACAAAAAGCCAAACTCAAATGTGACAATCAGCACAATAAACCAACAGTATACATTGTAGACGATTTGGTGCTCGTCGCCAATGAACCAATGAGTACTGGGCATTCACGAAAATTAGAGCCACATTACAAAGGACCATTCATAATCACGGCATCTCTTGGTAATGATCGGTATGTGGTTGAGGACTTGCCAGGTTCTCACAGGAAGCAGAGACATTATTCATCGGTGTACGCATCTGATAAGCTGAAATTGTGGTATAACCTACCACCATGCGACGATATCGAAACAGACGAAGATGAGACTACAGGGGAATCTACGGAACCTGAGCGGGGTCGCACCAGTATGGCAGGAGAGGCCGAGTGTAAGAAAACACCGATGGCAACCCAGACGAGGAAGACAGCAACCCGTGGCAGCAACAACTGAGCCCGATACTAATTGCGCAGTTAGTTTTCGTACAGCAGTGAGACGGAGAGGGCTTAATATTTGAAATTGTCACTGAATATATTCTAATATTTAAATACCGAAGAGCTAAATAAAACGTTGATGAAATAAAAGAAAACTCAGAAGGCCATTGCTTTCACGTGACTAACAACATCGAACTGTCCAGTCACTGACTGTCCGGCAGAAACTTATTTGAGATAAAGAATGCTGCTGATATCAAAATAAATAATTTGCCTCGCATTCCCATTGGCTGCCGCCCAAATTTCAGAAATTTACTTGCAACAACTCGTAATATAAAGTACGATACCTCCAGAAATTCCCGAAAAGTTTTTTGTAATTGCGGTCGCGAGTGTACTTATTCTATAGTTCCCTCCATTTATGGAATATATAAAGACGCACACCACATATAAGAAGAGAAGATCGGCAAAAATACCCAAAAAGGGTGTAAGCGTCAATTATATGCATATATTCTGCCAAAAATACCGGGAATTGTTCAATGAGAAGCAAAATAATTGTTTAATCATCAAAATTTTGTTTTCTCGCCTTGAAAATAGGATCCATTCGCAAAAGACAATACACATATGCCAACAATTAGTCCAGTTTTTAAATCACATTTTAAACGCGTTTGAAGAGATCTTCTTCAGCTCCTTCAGCGAATTCTCCTTAACGGCTTCTATAGACTCAAAGCGGCGTCCGGAGAGAGGTAATTTAAGTTTTGGGAAAAATAAAAAGGCACAGGGGGCTAAGTCCGGTGAATACAGTGGTTGTTCGTCGATATTTTTCGAGCGCCATTCAGCTGCCTGTTGACTAGTTTGCATGTCACTTGCTTAAGCATGTCTTCAGCCAAAGAAGATTGATTCGTAAAACACGCTAAGGTCACGAGCTACCTCCCTCAAACATAAATGATGGTTTTCCAGCACCATTGACTTTGTCGATGTTTTCATCCGTTGAAGACGTTCATTGGTTTGGCAAACGAAATCCTGTTCACAACACAAAATTTAATACAAATTCTTTGTTCGATATTTTTATCCATAGTGAAAATCGGAGAGAACACCTGCGGTTGACTGATACAATTAAATGCCAAAAACAAGCTAATTGGTAGATCACACTATAGAGGATAGTTGTACCACCATTCCACCAAAAAAAAAAAATATATATAGACATATGGGTAACGCTTTATAAAAGAACAATTCCCGTTATTTTTTGGAGAGAATGTATATATGTTTTATATATATAATAAAATATTACAGTTTTTCTATAAAAAATAGAAAACAGTCCGCCCTTACAAATATTTAAAGACTGCTATTCAACATAAAGCATCTTCGTTGTAAGGGAATATCTTATTTAGGGGAGTTCATTCACCCATTCTTTAGAAAGAACATACGGAATACGGGGCTGTCGTAAGACCTCACATCTAAACTTTTTACTTGAATTTAAATATAATCATTTATGATAGTCATATCTAGTAAATAATAATAAACACTGACTCACCAAGAGCGTTACTCTGTTACTAAAGCGATTCCATACAAGGTTATAGCAGTAGAACCAACACAAAATTTACATGTACCTTGTTTATTCTGTCAAAACAGTGCTGGGTAGTGGCAGAGTAGGTATTCCAGAGTTCCTCTCGCGTTTACTTCGTTACATAATGTGCTAGCTACTGGCAGATTAGCGTCTGCTTTGGCAAGAATATCCACCTTCTCGTTTCCTTCAATTCCCTTATGTCCTGGAACCCAGTAGATGGTGGCTTGTTTCTCAGTTCCTAGCTCATGCATCCTGTTCCGAAATTGTCATACGCATTGTGAGATTGTCATAGCAGCTGCTATTGCCTTAATGGCTGCTTGGCTGTTAATGTAAAAGTGTATTTGAGGATTCCGAGGAGTGTTCTCTACAGCTAAGTCTGCTGCTTTCGTTATCGCGTAGATCTCAGATTGGAACACACTGCAGTAGTCCGGTAATTTGCATATCCTTCTGAGCAGAATACCGCGGCTCCAGCACCCTCTTCCATTTTGGAACCGTCTGTATATATGTTAAAAGGGTGGTGCGTTGAAAGTTGTCACTTCCGCCATCCGTCCTTTGCTAATACTACCTTAGGTTCTCTGTTGAAATTAGCTTGAGAAATACCGTAGTCTGAGTTAGCATTTAAACCTGTGACTATTTGGCTGTAGCCATAAGACCTTTGAGCTAGTTGTACTGTTGTCAACAGTCAATGCAAACTTTTTTACAGAACTTTTTGCTACTAAGTCTATTGGGCGAAGGTCAAGTATCTTGTCGAGTGCTGCTGTAGGAGTGCTGTGCATTGCACAGCTCAGCAACTCTTTGTACTTTGCCCAATTTGTTAGCGTACGTCTTCGTACTTAAACTTGTCCACCATACTAAAATAAGATAGAGCATTATTGGTCTTACTACCGCCGAGTAAATCCAATGTGAAAGTCGTGGAGATAAGCCCATGTCCCCATGTCTACAAGTCCGTCTTCTCAGGACTTACTTTTAGTCCCGCTTCCCACTTACTGATTTCCCTAAGTGCGCCTTCAAGAACTTGACTCATGGTGTTTAGACATCTTCCTGAGATGATGATGGCCAGGTCATCTGCATACGCAGTTAACTTTCGTCCTCCATTTCTCATTTTAAATAAGATCCTGTTTACTACCAGATTTCACTTTAGAGGGGAAAGTACACTTCTTTGTAGTGTGCCTCTATTAGCTTTTCGATACATGACCAAAGAGCCCCATTCTATTACCACTGTGCCTCCTTCGAAACATTGTTAAAAGATCCAGATATGTCAAGAAAGAATCGTGTATTCACTGTAACTCGTTTCCCTTTCTATCTGCAATACAGCTTTATGTAGAGTCTCTTGAGAGTCTCCAATTTTTCGGAACATAGTTGAATTTCAAACAATATTTATATGACTTAAAAAGGTAAAACGATTTTAGGGCCCATTAAAATCTAGATGTCGTAATGAGGCCCTCTCAAACTTCGTTGTTCCCGTCTGCTTCCGCGGGAAATGTGGCGTCTGTGATCACCGTACATCCAAGAAAGTGGGTTTCAGTGAGAGCCTCAATCGTTTACTTTCCCTCCTTCGTCCACTTGCCTATATCTTTCGGGATCAATATTGGAATAATAGGGGATTTGGTGAAAATTTTCTGAAGTCTTGATGCTTCCGAAATTCTGTCCAAGTTGCCGCGGAAGTCTCGCAAAGAGCTACCAAAAGTGCGGCGGAGCTAAACGCCTTTGGAACGAGCCGTGGACGAGTTGCTCCAACAGCAATAAACAGTCAATACTACAGGCTTATCATTAGGACTAAATATGGAAAGTGAAAAAGAAAAATACCCGGAAGAGCCCCTGGTAGGGAATTTACAACAATATATAGGTTTAACACCATCATCATAAAATTCCCGGCCTAGAATAACTGTTGATGGCCGGGAAAACATTCGAATGGAAGCGTTAGAGAAGCAGTCCAAAGCCCAAGTCATCTTTTGTCGAAAAATTGTCATTATAGAAAAAGAAATGGCTAGATATACTAGAGTACGAGTTAATATAAAAACAACAAAATAAATATTAGAAATAAAAGAAGAAAAGAAAAAAGCAAATTTAGAAAAAGGACGACACAAAGAAAAAATGGAAATGGAGCAAAAGAAGCTGGACCTCAAACACAAAGCATAGGTTTAGAATTAAGACCTACAGCTAATGAAAATGAATCTGAATATCTGAATATGTGATGAGTAGTAGTTTTAAGTTAAATATTTTATGAAGATCTTACAAATAGTGTGTGAAGCGCAGTCTATGTTTATAATTGATGTTACCTTAGCAGAATCGTATCGGAGTTTTCGATCACTCAAGAGACATCTAAAGCGGCATTTCAAAACTCAAATCGTGCGTTCACCAACGTTTCTAGCTTTCGCGTGCTTCTTGTGGAAGATTCTCTAGTTCCAGATTCTGTTTGTCGGAAGGGTGTCAGTAAATAAGGACTGAATGGATATCCAGAACCAACTGCAAATGAGAGATTTTTTTAAATAGCAACATTGATTGGCCACCGTAGCCGAATGGGTTGGTGCGTAATTACCATTCGGAATTCACAGAGAGAACGTTGGTTCGAATGTCGGTGAAACTCCAAAATTAAGAAAAACATTTTTCTAATAGCGGTCGCCCCTCGGCAGGCAATGGCAAACCTCCGAGTGAGTTTCTGCCATGAAAAAGCTCCTCATAAAAATATCTGCCGTTCGGAATCGGCTTGAAACTGTAGGTCCCTCTATTTGTAGAACAGCATCAAGACGCACACCACAAATAGGAGAAGCAGCTCGGCCAAACACCCAAAAAGGGTGTACGCGCCAATTATTCATACATACATTGATTTTGTGTACACATAACAAATATTGATGTACATAAATAAATAGAGTGGTGATTTCCGCGTTCATGCATGCTCTCCAAATATGATTTTAACGAACTATTATTCCACACGAACGAAGCGTGCAAATTGTTTGTCAGTGGGAAAGTAGTTATTTCTTAAAAACTTACAATCATCGCATTTATGCTGAAAACCACTTTTCTATTCAGATAAAGATGTTTGTTTGCAGTACGGGTATGGATCACAATATGCATTCCATCAACGCAACTTTGTTCCTTTTTTCTTTCTGCATTCAAGAAGGTGCATTGGAGTCTCCTGGGATTGGTTGCAGAAACGACAAGAGTCAGCGGACTATATCCCGATCATGATGACAGCACAGCCTGCAATGGCCTGTAAGAATGCCCGTCAGTATTCTCAGTTTATCCTTGGGGAGAGTTATGAGTTTTTTAAACCTCTTTTGATTGCAGCCCTCCAGTAAAGGCTTCGCCTGGCGTAGCCCCTTAGTTTTGTGCCAGATTAGCTCTTCACTTCTAAGCTTCTCTTTGATGGTGTGTTGTCCCGTAGCAAGGAAGGGCTATGGTCCTATTAAGGACGAGGCCAGAGCCATTCTTGCCAATGCGTCCAGTACTTCGTTCCCAGTTACATCCCTGGGCCTTGGGACGCAAATCAACCAGATGCGGACACTCAAGGACCAGTGAGTTTTTATTCTCACAGGATGACAAAGCCTTGAGTGCCGCCTGACTGTCGCCCATAATGGCAATTCCCTGACTTCGGAAGCTCCTGTGTAAGTTAATCTCTGCACATAGACAGATGCCACACACCTCCGCAGAATATACATACACATGCCCCACAAAGTCTGCGTTCACCCTACAATAACTTTTTAGTGAATGAAACACACAACCTGATTTAATAATTTTTATAAATTTGTGTATATTTATATTATATGTTTATTATATGTTTAAGTTTCAAAAACAAAAATAAATTTCAAGATTCTTCACGTAAGTTCTTAGATAACGGTGAATAATGGCTGTAACAAGTAAATAAAGCGACCATAAAGTCTTCGTTCAGTTTTAAAGTCTAATACAATACAATGATATGCTATATACAAAAATTAAATCTAATATTCAGTTGGATATCTACGTTGCTTCAGGACTTCACTCAGCCTATTTGGCATTGAACTTACTAGTTTCTCTGTTTCTTCTGCTGTTATCTTCCTCCATTCTGCCTGCATGATGCTCCGCAAAACCTCTTTACTAGTAATCACTTGCTGACGAATTCTTTTTTCCAATAGATCCCACAGATGCTCGATGGGGTTAAGATCTGGGGACTGTGGCGTTGTTTTAAGCTGTTATGGGGCGTTGTACAAGAGCCAAAGCTTAACGATCTCGGCTGTGTGCTTCGGGTCGTTATCTTGTTGAAACCAAAATGTTCTTGATAAGCCGAAATTTTCTGCACTTTGCTTTAAATTCCGTTTTAGTATGTTCAAGTATCCCCATTTATCCATCGTCGAATCAATAAATTCTGACTGACCCTCCCCATTTGCCGCCATGCAGCCCCAAACCATAACCCCGCCACCTCAGTGCTTAACCGTGCCAACAAGATTTTGCTTTTCAAGAGCAGTTCCAGGTTTTCGCCAAACAATTTGACGGCCTTTTATTCCGAATATACAAAATTTACTTTCGTCTGAAAATATTACTTTTTTCCAGAACTCGGGATTCTTATTTATGTACTCATTAGCAAACTGAATGCGTTTACGTCTGTTCACAAGAAAAATGAAAGGCTTTCTTCGGGCGACTCTACCATGGTATCCAGCTTGACGTAGAACTTTTCTGGCAGTTTCAGTGCAAATACTTTTTTTAAATGTTTGATTTATGTTTTCAACTAATTTTGAGGATGTAATCCGGGGGTTAACCTTTGCCAAGTTGATTATAGAACGCTCTTCCCGGGTCGATAATTTTTTTGGACGCCCTGACCTGGGCTTAGATGTAAAAATTCCAGTTACAACTCGCTGAATAGAGGAATACGTTCTCCCAATAGATTTTCCAATATTTCGGAAACTTTTTCCGTCTTTCCACATTTTTATAATTACTTTCCTCTCAGAAACGCTTATTTCTTTTCCCTTTCCTTCCATGTTCTTTAATTATCCCCAGTTATAAATAAAATGTTCAATTAAGCTTTGTTAACATTCAGTCGAAGTAGTGCGCAATCAAAAATTAATATAAACAAGGAAAAATATCTTAAAATTAACGGTATCATTAAAATAAACAGGCTGAAAGCAGACTTTTTGTTGCCACATTTACATGCTGCTGAAATTATTTTCCCGTTATCTAATAAGTGAAGTGAGGAATCTCGTTTTTTTTTGCCCTTAAAAGCTGGGAATGTAGTGAATAAACAAATTGTAAAGATTTCAATTTAATCATAATATTCTATTTTGTTTTTAATAAATTTAAGAAGGCTATTCGGGTGAGCGCAGACTTTGTGGGGCATGTGTATGTATGTATATTGTACGGCCGCCGCAGCCGTACAATATGGTGCGTGACTACCGTGAAACACGAAAGAGGAAAAAGTTCTTTCTAATAGTGGTCGCCACTCGGCAGGCAATGGCAACCCTTCGAGTGTATTTTTGCCATGAAAAAGCTTCTCATAAAGAAATATCTGCCGTTCGGAGTTGGCTTAAAACTGTAGGTCCCTCCATTTGTGGAACAACATCAAGACGCACACCAGTAGAAGGTGCTCGATGTAACACCGAAAAAGAGTGTAAGCGCCAATATATATATATATATATATATATGTGGGAACACCACAACTAGATTAAGTTCATTACATTCTTAATAATTATCCTTTAATTTGTTCAAATACTCTTAATCATTCTTAATACTTTGAAATGCAACCATGTGTGACTTTTCATTTGTTTTTAACTTCTCATTTTTTTGCTTTGTACTGTTGTGCTAATAAACGAAATAATTTTCAGTCTCGTTCTTTTTGGATCGAGCCGTACAAGTGAACACATCGCATTCGCTATTCACAAGTACCCACAACTTGGTGACCCCGAACGGTAAATTTGCACATTTTATATTTAATTAAATGTCTTTAGACGATACACTAGCACCGCCAACTGGATCTTCACGAGAAGAATCAATTCCGCCTACTTCATGCATTCCACGTATGCCGCTCCCAATATTATCGAAAGATAATATTGAAGCATACTATACTTCTATTCACTTGACTTCTGTTTCGAAGCGTCAGGCATCATTGCAGATTATGCAAAATTCAACATTGTCGCTGCTAGCATACCACAGCTTAAACTAATGGAACTACGCCCTATTATCGATGCGGCACCAAGTACTGGAAAATATCAGTTCATACGCAATGTTTTATATATATAATAAAATATTACAGTTTTCCTATAAAAAATAGAAAACAGTCCTCCCTTACAAATATGTAAAGACTGCTATTCAACATAAAGCTTCTTCGTTGTAAGGGAATATCTTATTTAGGGGAGTTCATTCACCCATTCTTTAGAAAGAACATACGGAATACGGGGCTGTCGTAAGACCTCACATCTAATACTTTTTACTTGAATTTAAATATAATCATTTATGATAGTCATATCTAGTAAATAATAATAAACACTGACTCACCAAGAGCGTTACTCTGTTACTAAAGCGATTCCATACAAGGTTATAGCAGTAGAACCAACACAAAATTTACATGTACCTTGTGTTTGCAATTTGATGATTTGAATGTCAAAACCTCACACAGAATCTAAAGAAACAAACGAAAAAGAAAACAAAACCAGATTTCTTGTACACTGAAGCCATCAAATCGCAAGAAAAGGAAAGCAAATCAGCTATTATCTGATTACTGATATAAATTCGCCTTGTATGCAATGCGGTGCGAATTTGAAAATATGATATTATACTTTAATTCACAAAATTCGCACATTTTAATTTATAAGTTAGACTTGGTTGATCCTCTAGGTCGCACATAGACCAGAAATTCATCCATAGTGCTAACAAGTGTTAGTATGGAGAGTATATATATTTTCTTTAATTCTGTTTGGATAATTTAATTAGGCTGCTAATTTTTTGATCTGCCTCATTTTCTAATGCTAAAAATGATGCAGAACCTATGCAGTTTATTCTGTCAAAACAGTGCTGGGTAGTGGCAGAGTAGGTATTCCAGAGTTCCTCTCGCGTTTACTTCGTTACATAATGTGCTAACTACTGGCAGATTAGCGTCTGCTTTTGCAAGAATATCCACCTTCTCGTTTCCTTCAATTCCCTTATGTCCTGGAACCCAGTAGATGGTGGCTTGTTTCTCAGTTCCTAGCTCATGCATCCTGTTCCGAAATTGTCATACGCATTGTGAGATTGTCATAGCAGCTGCTATTGCCTTAATGGCTGCTTGGCTGTTAATGTAAAAGTGTATTTGAGAATTCCGAGGAGTGTTCTCTACAGCTAAGTCTGCTGCTTTCGTTATCGCGTAGATCTCAGATTGGAACACACTGCAGTAGTCCGGTAATTTGCATATCTTTCTGAGCAGAATACCGCGGCTCCAACACCCTCTTCCATTTTGGAACCGTCTGTATATATGTTAAAAGGGTGGTGCGTTGAAAGTTGTCACTTCCGCCATCCGTCCTTTGCTAATACTACCTTAGGTTCTCTGTTGAAATTAGCTTGAGAAATACCGTAGTCTGAGTTAGCATTTAAACCTGTGACTATTTGGCTGTAGCCATAAGACCTTTGAGCTAGTTGTACTGTTGTCAACAGTCAATGCAAACTTCTTTACAGAACTTTTTGCTACTAAGTCTATTGGGCGAAGGTCAAGTATCTTGTCGAGTGCTGCTGTAGGAGTGCTGTGCATTGCACAGCTCAGCAACTCTTTGTACTTTGCCCAATTTGTTAGCGTACGTCTTCGTACTTAAACTTGTCCACCATACTAAAATAAGATAGAGCATTATTGGTCTTACTACCGCCGAGTAAATCCAATGTGAAAGTCGTGGAGATAAGCCCATGTCCCCATGTCTACAAGTCCGTCTTCTCAGGACTTACTTTTAGTCCCGCTTCCCACTTACTGATTTCCCTAAGTGCGCCTTCAAGAACTTGACTCATGGTGTTTAGACATCTTCCTGAGATGATGATGGCCAGGTCATCTGCATACGCAGTTAACTTTCGTCCTCCATTTCTCATTTTAAATAAGATCCTGTTTACTACCAGATTTCACTTTAGAGGGGAAAGTACACTTCTTTGTAGTGTGCCTCTATTAGCTTTTCGATACATGACCAAAGAGCCCCATTCTATTACCACTGTGCCTCCTTCGAAACATTGTTAAAAGATCCAGATATGTCAAGAAAGAATCGTGTATTCACTGTAACTCGTTTCCCTTTCTATCTGCAATGGAGCTTTATGTAGAGTCTCTTGAGAGTCTCCAATTTTTCGGAACATAGTTAAATTTCAAACAGTATTTAAACATGACTTCAAACCAAGGTATCAGGGATGCAAGAGCGCTAGAAATATGCCATCCGGGCCTGGTGACTTAAAAAGGTAAAACGATTTTAGTGCCCATTAAAATCTAGATGTCATAATGAGGCCCTCTCAAACTTCGTTGTTCCCGTCTGCTTCCGCGGGAAATGTGGCGTCTGTGATCACCGTACATCCAAGAAAGTGGGTTTCAGTGAGAGCCTCAATCGTTTACTTTCCCTCCTTCGCCCACTTGCCTATATCTTTCGGGATCAATGTTGGAATAATAGGGGATTTGGTGAAAATTTTCTGAAGTCTTGATGCTTCCGAAATTCTGTCCAAGTTGCCGCGGAAGTCTCGCAAAGAGCTACCAAAAGTGCGGCGGAGCTAAACGCCTTTGGAACGAGCCGTGGACGAGTTGCTCCAACAGCAATAAACAGTCAATACTACAGGCTTATCATTAGGACTAAATATGGAAAGTGAAAAAGAAAAATACCCGGAAGAGCCCCTGGTAGGGAATTTACAACAATATATAGGTTTAACACCATCATCATAAAATTCCCGGCCTAGAATAACTGTTGATGGCCGGGAAAACATTCGAATGGAAGCGTTAGAGAAGCAGCCCAAAGCCCAAGTCATCTTTTGTCGAAAAATTGTCATTATAGAAAAAGAAATGGCTAGATATACTAGAGTACGAGTTAAAAACAACAAAATAAATATTAGAAATAAAAGAAGAAAAGAAAATAGCAAATTTAGAAAAAGGACGACACAAAGAAAAAATGGAAATGGAGCAAAAGAAGCTGGACCTCAAACACAAAGCATAGGTTTAGAATTAAGACCTACAGCTAATGAAAATGAATCTGAATATCTGAATATGTGATGAGTAGTAGTTTTAAGTTAAATATTTTATGAAGATCTTACAAATATATTGGTGAAGCGCAGTCTATGTTTATAATTGATGTTACCTTAGCAGAATCGTATCGCATTTTTCGATCATTCAAGAGACATCTAAAGCGGCATTTCAAAACTCAAATCGTGCGTTCACCAACGTTTCTAGCTTTCGCGTGCTTCTTGTGGAAGATTCTCTAGTTCCAGATTCTGTTTGTCGGAAGGGTGTCAGTAATTAAGGACTGAATGGATATCCAGAACCAACTGCAAATGAGAGATTTTTTTAAATAGCAACATTGATTGGCCACCGTAGCCGAATGGGTTGGTGCGTAATTACCATTCGGAATTCACAGAGAGAACGTTGGTTCGAATGTCGGTGAAACTCCAAAATTAAGAAAAACATTTTTCTAATAGCGGTCGCCCCTCGGCAGGCAATGGCAAACCTCCGAGTGAGTTTCTGCCATGAAAAAGCTCCTCATAAAAATATCTGCCGTTCGGAATCGGCTTGAAACTGTAGGTCCCTCTATTTGTAGAACAGCATCAAGACGCACACCACAAATAGGAGAAGCAGCTCGGCCAAACACCCAAAAAGGGTGTACGCGCCAATTATTCATACATACATTGATTTTGTGTACACATAACAAATATTGATGTACATAAATAAATAGAGTGGTGATTTCCGCGTTCATGCATGCTCTCCAAATATGATTTTAACGAACTATTATTCCACACGAACGAAGCGTGCAAATTGTTTGTCAGTGGGAAAGTAGTTATTTCTTAAAAACTTACAATCATCGCATTTATGCCGAAAACCACTTTTCTATTCAGATAAAGATGTTTGTTTGCAGTACGGGTATGGATCACAATATGCATTCCATCAACGCAACTTTGTTCCTTTTTTCTTTCTGCATTCAAGAAGGTGCATTGGAGTCTCCTGGGATTGGTTGCAGAAACGACAAGAGTCAGCGGACTATATCCCGATCATGATGACAGCACAGCCTGCAATGGCCTGTAAGAGTGCCCGTCAGTATTCTCAGTTTATCCTTGGGGAGAGTTATGAGTTTTTTAAACCTCTTTTGATTGCAGCCCTCCAGTAAAGGCTTCGCCTGGCGTAGCCCCATAGTTTTGTGCCAGCTTAGCTCTTCACTTCTAAGCTTCTCTTTGATGGTGTGTTGTCCCGTAGCAAGGAAGGGCTATGGTCCTATTAAGGACGAGGCCAGAGCCATTCTTGCCAATGCGTCCAGTACTTCGTTCCCAGTTACATCCCTGGGCCTTGGGACGCAAATCAACCAGATGCGGACACTCAAGGACCAGTGAGTTTTTATTCTCACAGGATGACAAAGCCTTGAGTGCCGCCTGACTGTCGCCCATAATGGCAATTCCCTGACTTCGGAAGCTCCTGTGTAAGTTAATCTCTGCACATAGACAGATGCCACACACCTCCGCAGAATATACATACACATGCCCCACAAAGTCTGCGTTCACCCTACAATAACTTTTTAGTGAATGAAACACACAACCTGATTTAATAATTTTTATAAATTTGTGTATATTTATATTATATGTTTATTATATGTTTAAGTTTCAAAAACAAAAATAAATTTCAAGATTCTTCACGTAAGTTCTTAGATAACGGTGAATAATGGCTGTAACAAGTAAATAAAGCGACCATAAAGTCTTCGTTCAGTTTTAAAGTCTAATACAATACAATGATATGCTATATACAAAAATTAAATCTAATATTCAGTTGGATATCTACGTTGCTTCAGGACTTCACTCAGCCTATTTGGCATTGAACTTACTAGTTTCTCTGTTTCTTCTGCTGTTATCTTCCTCCATTCTGCCTGCATGATGCTCCGCAAAACCTCTTTACTAGTAATCACTTGCTGACGAATTCTTTTTTCCAATAGATCCCACAGATGCTCGATGGGGTTAAGATCTGGGGACTGTGGCGTTGTTTTAAGCTGTTATGGGGCGTTGTACAAGAGCCAAAGCTTAACGATCTCGGCTGTGTGCTTCGGGTCGTTATCTTGTTGAAACCAAAATGTTCTTGATAAGCCGAAATTTTCTGCACTTTGCTTTAAATTCCGTTTTAGTATGTTCAAGTATCCCCATTTATCCATCGTCGAATCAATAAATTCTGACTGACCCTCCCCATTTGCCGCCATGCAGCCCCAAACCATAACCCCGCCACCTCAGTGCTTAACCGTGCCAACAAGATTTTGCTTTTCAAGAGCAGTTCCAGGTTTTCGCCAAACAATTTGACGGCCTTTTATTCCGAATATACAAAATTTACTTTCGTCTGAAAATATTACTTTTTTCCAGAACTCGGGATTCTTATTTATGTACTCATTAGCAAACTGAATGCGTTTACGTCTGTTCACAAGAAAAATGAAAGGCTTTCTTCGGGCGACTCTACCATGGTATCCAGCTTGACGTAGAACTTTTCTGGCAGTTTCAGTGCAAATACTTTTTTTAAATGTTTGATTTATGTTTTCAACTAATTTTGAGGATGTAATCCGGGGGTTAACCTTTGCCAAGTTGATTATAGAACGCTCTTCCCGGGTCGATAATTTTTTTGGACGCCCTGACCTGGGCTTAGATGTAAAAATTCCAGTTACAACTCGCTGAATAGAGGAATACGTTCTCCCAATAGATTTTCCAATATTTCGGAAACTTTTTCCGTCTTTCCACATTTTTATAATTACTTTCCTCTCAGAAACGCTTATTTCTTTTCCCTTCCCTTCCATGTTCTTTAATTATCCCCAGTAATAAATAAAATGTTCAACTAAGCTTTGTTAACATTCAGTCGAAGTAGTGCGCAATCAAAAATTAATATAAACAAGGAAAAATATCTTAAAATTAACGGTATCATTGAAATAAATAGGCTGAAAGACTTTTTGTTGCCACATTTACATGCTGCTGAAATTATTTTCCCGTTATCTAATCATAATATTCTATTTTGTCTATACTAATATTATAAAGAGGAAAACTTTGTTTGTTTGTTTGTTTGTAACGAATAGGCTCAAAAACTACTGGACCGATTTTAAAAATTCTTTCACCATTCGAAAACTACATTATCCAAGAGTAACATGGATTACATTTTATTTTGGAAAAAATAGGGTTCCGTAAGATATTTGGATTTTTCGGACACAAACTGAAACAAATCTTATATATAAAATAAAGTCAACTTTTTGTGTGTGTTCGCTAACCGGCCGTGTCTGCACCGAATTAAACCAAACTTACACACATTGTTAAGAAGGTATTCAAGATGGTTTCCGTATAGTTTGGATACCTATTGGTGGATAGGGCTCGAGATATAGGTCAAAACGTGGACCCGGGTAACCTTCGGATGTGTATGTACAATATGGGTATCAAATGGAAGCTGTTGGTGAATGCTTTAGTTCCAAAACGTGGACCCGCCGTGTCTTTGCACCGAATTAAACCAAACTTACACACATTGTTAAGGAGGCATTGAAGATGGTTTTCGTATAGTTTGGATACCTATTGGTAGATAGGGTCTCGAGATATAGGTCAAAACGTGGACCCGGGTAACCTTTGGATGTGTATGTACAAGATGGGTATCAAATGGAAGCTGTGAATGCTTTAGTTCAGAGTATTTCCATCCGCTCCGTGACTAGGTTCTCGAGATAGAGACCAAAACGTGGACCCTAGAATGTGTTTGTACAATATGGGTATAAAATGAAAGCTGTTGATAAGTGCTTTAATACGGGGTAATTTTCATACCTATTGATGACTAGGGTCTCGAGATATAGGTCAAAACGTGGAACCGGGTAACCTTCGGACGTGTATGTACAATATGGGTATCAAATGGAAGCTGTTGATAAGTGCTTCAATACGGGGTAATTTTCATACCTATTGATGACTAGGGTCTGGAAATATATGCCAAAACGTGGACCCGCCGTGTCTTTGCACCGAATTAAACCAAACTTACACACATTGTTAAGGAGGTATTGAAGATGGTTTCCGTATAGTTTGGATACCTATTGGTAGATAGGGTCTCGAGATATAGGTCAAAACGTGGACCCGGGTAACCTTCGGATGTGTATGTACAATATGGGTATCAAATGGAAGCTGTTGGTGAATGCTTTAGTTCAGAGTATTTCCATCCGCTCCGTGAGTAGGGTCTCGAGATAGAGACCAAAACGTGGACCCTGGAATGTGTTTGTACAATATGGATATCAAATGAAAGCTGTTGATAAGTGCTCTAATACGGGGTAATTTTCATACCTATTGATGACTAGGGCCTGGAAATATATGCCAAAACGTGGACCCGCCGTGTCTTTGCACCGAATTAAACCAAACTTACACACATTTTTAAGGAGGTATTGAAGATGGTTTCCGTATAGTTTGGATACCTATTGGTAGATAGGGTCTGGAGATATAGGTCAAAACGTGGACCCGGGTCACCTTCGGATGTGTATGTAAAATATGGGTATCAAATGGAAGCTGTTGGTGAATGCTTTAGTTCAGAGTATTTTCATCCGCTCCGTGACTAAGGTCTCGAGATAGAGACCAAATCGTGGACCCTAGAATGTGTTTGTACAATATGGGTATCAAATGAATGCTGTTGATAAGTGCTTTAATACGGGGTAATTTTCATACCTATTGATGACTGGGATCTGGAAATATATGCCAAAACGTGGACCCGCCGTGTCTTTGCACCGAATTAAACCAAACTTACACACATTGTTAACGACGTATTCAAGATGGTTTCCGTATAGTTTGGATACCTATTGGTAGATAGGGTCTCGAGATATAGGTCAAAACGTGGACCCAGGTAACCTTCGGATGTGTATGGACAATATGGGTATCAAATGGAAGCTGTTGGTGAATGCTTTAGTTCAGAGTATTTCCATCCGCTCCGTGACTAGGGTCTCGAGATAGAGACCAAAACGTGGACCCTAGAATGTGTTTGTACAATATGGATATCAAATGAAAGCTGTTGATAAGTGCTTTAATACGGGGTAATTTTCATACCTATTGATGACTGGGATCTGGAAATATATGCCAAAACGTGGACCCGCCGTGTCTTTGCACCGAATTAAACCAAACTTACACACATTGTTAAGGAGGTATTCAAGATGGTTTCCGTATAGTTTGGATACCTATTGGTAGATAGGGTCTCGAGATATAGGTCAAAACGTGGACCCGGGTAACCTTCGGATGTGTATGGACAATATGGGTATCAAATGGAAGCTGTTGGTGAATGCTTTAGTTCAGAGTATTTCCATCCGCTCCGTGACTAGGGTCTCGAGATAGAGACCAAATCGTGGACCCTAGAATGTGTTTGTACAATATGGGTATCAAATGAATGCTGCTGATAAGTGCTTTAATACGGGGTAATTTTCATACCTATTGATGACTAGGGTCTCGGGATATAGGTCAAAACGTGGACCCGGGTAACCTTCGGACGTGTATGTACAAAATGGGTATCAAATGGAAGCTGTTGGTGAATGCTTTAGTTCAGAGTATTTTTGATGCCGCTCCGTGACTAGGATCTCGAGATAGAGACCAAAACGTGGAGCCTAGAATGTGTTTGTACAATATGGATATCAAATTGAAGCTGTTGGTGAATGCCTTAGTACAGAGTATTTTTCATGCCGCTACGTGACTGGGGTCTCGAGATATAGGTCAAAACGTGGACCCGGGTAACCTTTGGTTGTGTATGGACAATATAGGTATCAAATGAAAGCTGTTGATAAGTGCTTTAATACGGGGTAATTTTCATACCTATTGATGACTGGGATCTGGAAATATATGCCAAAACGTGGACCCCGTGTCTTTGCACCGAATTAAACCAAACTTATGCACATTGTTAAGTAAGTATTGAAAATGGGTTTCGTAAAGTTTGGTTGTAAGCGTACAGCGTTCTTTTGAGCCAGCCATAATGTCGCTTACTTTTTTAACGCTTGGGGCGGAACTGAACTGTCAAATTGACAGTGTTAGTTACAATGTGTCAATATTTCTTTCTGATTTGGATGCCATAAGGAAAAAACGTAAGTGCAACATGTAAAAATTGTTTGTGAATTTTTTTGGAGTGGATTTTGGAACAGTGAATAATTTCTTACGAAATTTGAGAATTTAATGTGAAATCCGAATGAAATTATGTGTTCGTGGAAAAAACAATTTTTTTTGTTTTTTTTTGTTTTTAAAATATAAATGGATAATGGTTAAAAAAGCTCCAATGCTTAATAAAACATATAAATTGAAACGAATAATTCATGGATGATCAGGAAAAAAGACGATTGTTTATTCATATGCGTTGATTTGAAATTTAAAAACAATCTTCTTTTTTCCTGATTTTCAATTTATATTTTATATTTACTCAAAAACAAATAGAAAAACAAAAAATATTGTTTATGCCAAAGCGCTTGAACAAAGAATAAAGAAATGACTAATATGAAAACCATATATTTTCTGTTCTAAACCATATCTATTCTATTTTTGTGTTCCCAGCGAAGGGGGCCGGGTTTGCTAGTTTTTAATAAATTTAAGAAGGCTATTCGGGTGAGCGCAGACTTTGTGGGGCATGTGTATGTATGTATATTGTACGGCCGCCGCAGCCGTACAATATGGTGCGTGACTACCGTGAAACACGAAAGAGGAAAAAGTTCTTTCTAATAGTGGTCGCCACTCGGCAGGCAATGGCAACCCTTCGAGTGTATTTTTGCCATGAAAAAGCTTCTCATAAAGAAATATCTGCCGTTCGGAGTTGGCTTAAAACTGTAGGTCCCTCCATTTGTGGAACAACATCAAGACGCACACCAGTAGAAGGTGCTCGATGTAACACCGAAAAAGAGTGTAAGCGCCAATATATATATATATATATATATATGTGGGAACACCACAACTAGATTAAGTTCATTACATTCTTAATAATTATCCTTTAATTTGTTCAAATACTCTTAATCATTCTTAATACTTTGAAATGCAACCATGTGTGACTTTTCATTTGTTTTTAACTTCTCATTTTTTTGCTTTGTACTGTTGTGCTAATAAACGAAATAATTTTCGGTCTCGTTCTTTTTGGATCGAGCCATACAAGTGAACACATCGCATTCGCTATTCACAAGTACCCACAACTTGGTGACCCCGAACGGTAAATTTGCACATTTTATATTTAATTAAATGTCTTTAGACGATACACTAGCACCGCCAACTGGATCTTCACGAGAAGAATCAATTCCGCCTACTTCATGCATTCCACGTATGCCGCTCCCAATATTATCGAAAGATAATATTGAAGCATACTATACTTCTATTCACTTGACTTCTGTTTCGAAGCGTCAGGCATCATTGCAGATTATGCAAAATTCAACATTGGTTCGAGTCAAATCTCATCTAATCTTACGTTGGAGAGAGGGGGGGTCTCGGCAAATACCACGCAATTTTTTTTCTGATTGAAACCAAAAAAATTATACTATTTTGGTCCATTATCCAGATTTAACATGCTTAAGATTTAATCTTAAGCGTAATCGTAGTATGATTAAGATCATTCGTTCGAAAGAAAATAATTTCATTCATACTTCGACGTTATATGTACATTACTACTGTCAAACCACCATATTTGTTTTATACCAAATAGCTCAATTTAATCTGAATTTACAGTACAGTGTAGCCCGTCGTTTGTTTTCGCGCCACTATCAGCCGAACGCGCGACTCAATGAACAAGAGCGTACGGCAGCGACACACGGACAGGTCCCAACCTTCTTTGTTTATGCTTGTTCATGCTCTTACTAATTTAAAATGAGTTATCCAGATTTTTATAACGCATACGTCAAAAGATACGTCTATAAGGCGAAGAAGTCCTGCCACGAAGATGTGATAAAATTATGAAATACCTCGAAGCAAAAATTCCCGAAGAAAGAAGAGTTAATACATCACATTAAACATGAGATTGAACGGCTTCTCAGGGAATCCACTGAGAGAAAAGTTCGGTCTACTTTAGCATTCCTTCAAAAGGTAGGTTAAATATATATGTTTTTAAGAAAATCTTTTTTTATATAAAGTTTATTGTTACAATTAATAGCATAAAAAAAAAACTGAAACAGTGAAATTCTTGATAAAATATGCTAAAATCATAACTACAAAATATTAGCGCGGTCATTTCGTTCACTGTTTTCACATAATTCAAAATCAGCTTCTTGTGATCAGCGATAATGTGGATGAAGCTATGTCGAACACTACACCATCTAACGTACGTCCCACTCCAGCACAAGATACTATGAAGAAACAGATTGCTAAGCTGCTTGACCTAAGTGCTGCAGCGCACGCCGGAGTGATCTGCATATGATTCTTCACGATCGTTTTCTGCCACCTCAATACCCTATCACTCAGGTTGATTGACGTTTGACAATTTTGGACTTTAAAGAACATGACGAGCTAAGCAAGCGCGTGTGTTCCGCAAAGTGCGACCCTCACGGATTGTCACAAGACGAGCTAATGAGTTACTGTGCGCAAGCGTCAACGGCTTAGAGTGGCTAGATCAGAACGAAGTTGAAGGAGCAGATGATTTTACTGAAAATCATATGGACATGTTGGTCCCAATAGTCTCTCTTGAAACCGCGCATGATTCTCCATGGACTGAATTAGAGTAGATATTTTTTTTTTAATCGCAGTAGTTACGATTTAAGTCTTCTATTGTTAAATTTTTATTACACTTATAACTCTCAGCAATATTGATTACTAGTCTTAAATAGTCGTAAATAAAAGCACGGAGCAATTTTTTTTTCTTTTTACAATAACAACCTAACGCGTTTACATAAGAAACCCACATTTTGAAAAATCTCACGTGAGATTGGGGGATGGGGGAGGGGGTTGAATAAAATCTCACGACATCTCACCAGGGGGGGAGGGAGGTACAGAAAATATAAAAAAAACACCTCACGTAATTTATGGACGCCCCCTTAGGCGATCGCCGTCCTAGCGACCTTTTCAATGAGATGAAGTGTGCAGCCGGCTCCGCTTTGATTGAGAGCATTCTGCACGATTTGTGGGTCAACCGCTTGCCTACATATGCGCCAGCAGCTTTTATAACAACAATGTACCGATATCCGAAAAATTAAAAATTGTCGACTCCATTGTTGAGTCAATTCAACTACGAGAAGGACGCGTTAACGAAGCGTGTGGCGTACAAAACAACTCAGATTCAGATCTCAGGACCGAAATAGCTACACTTACGCAGCACCTCGATAAAGCGTTAGATAACGGCAAATTCCATTACCGTTCGCGTTCTAAAACACCAGTACGCCATCGAAAGTCAGACAACGGTTCTGATGATATGTGTTGGTATCACAGAAAATTCGGGCAAGACGCTAAAAGATGTCGGCTACCATGCAAGTTCACCCGCTCACCACCACCCAACGCTTCACAATAGGGTTGCTCCGCCATTGGCTTTTCAGAGATTGGCAAACGGTCTGAAATGCCCTCGAACTTTCGTCTACGTATATTTGATATGTCCACAAAAATAATTTTTTTAATCGACTCAGGTGCAGAAGTGTCTACGATACCAAATTGTTCGAAATTGGTTAAAGCAACACCATCGGATATGAAACTGTTTGCTGCGAACGGTACACAAATTCAAGTTTTTGGTGAAATAATTCTAAACCTTAACCGAACCGGCGAAGGGAATTTGTGTGCAGTTTTGTGATTTCTTACGTAACTCAAACGATTATCAGTGCCGACTTCTTATCTTATTACGACCTACTACCCGGTCTTAATGGACGGTGTTTGCTAGACCGAAAAACTGCTTAGAAAACGCTATGTTCAGTTGCTCAGCTCGACAAGTGTATCAATCGTTAATGCAAGCTTAAGGTTTTCAAACTTACTTAAAGAGTTTTCCAATATTACTCGGCCGCCCCCTGTCGAAACCATTGTGAAGTTTACAGTCGCCCACCGCATCATCACTACAGGTCAACCAGTTTTTTCCCTACCGAGACGTCTTTCTTCAGAAAAACTGGTCACCGCTCGGGCTGAATTTAAGCTTTTAATGAAACTGGGAATATGTAGACCATCCATTTGGCAGGCCCACTCCACATGGTCCGCAAGGCTAACGGGTCCTGGAGGACATGTGGCGACTATTGCGCCCTAAATTCAGTTACAGTACCCGACAGGTACCCATTGCCCTTTCTGCACGACTTTACACATATACTTGCAGGTAAAGTGTTATTTTCGAAAATCGATTTGCTGACAATCTTCCACCAGATCCGCATTCACCCAGAAACGTTTGTAAGACTGCCATTACAACACTATCCGGCTTATACAAATTTAAGTCGCTAATTTATGCTTTTCGGCAGCCTCTCGAAAAAGCCTCCGATCGTCAAGCTCGTCAATTAGACTTTATCGCTCAAATTACAACGGGCATTCGGCATGTTCCTGGTCAACAAAACATCACGGCAGACCTCATATCTCGCATAGAGTCCATAACAGCGGAGCCGATTAATTACGATGATCTAGCCGATCACCAAGCCAACGATAACGAACTCCAATCCGTTCCCACGACAGTCGGTTCTACGTTACCGGAACGACCCGGATTTATATCCGGCCAAGGACTGTCACTTCAGCAGCATTCCCCATATATGTATGGGGAATGTTTATGCTGCTACAACAACAACTTCAATCCTGTTTAAATGGTAAAATAAATCATTCACTTAAATTACATAAATACAGCTCAGCTGATCGCGTACGACCTTTTGTAACATAAAAGTTTAGACAGGCAGTACTGCGTGCAACACACAAAATTTCGCATCCAGGCATGCGAACTATGTCAAAGTTGATGACCGAGCGTTTCGTTTGGCCTGGTATACAACGGGATAGCCGCCAGTTTGCAAAGCACTGTATCCAGTGCCAACGTAACAACATTGGCCGACATAGCGTGTAACCGTTCAAACGTCGTGAATGTCCGAGCCTACGTTTTTAACATTTACATATAGACATCGTAGGGCCGTTTCCGTTATCTGACGGTAGGCGCTACTGCCTCACGGTAATTGATCGTTTCACTCGGTGGCCAGATGCGATAGCAATACCGGACAGACTCCATAGAGGGCTGGATAGCGCGCTTTGGCGTTCCAATTGACATAACTTCAGATCTTGGGCGTCAGTTCGAAAGCTCCTTATTTCAACCACTTTTACAATGTCTTGGCATAAAGCATCTACGCACAACTGCTTATCATCCGCAAACCAACGGCATGGTCGAGCGATGGAATCGGACTCTAAAATCGGCAATATTATATCATAACGTCGAACGATGGACAAGCTTTTTACCGCTTGTTTTATTATTACTTCGGTGTTCATTCAAGATTGACATTGGCGCATCCCCAGCTGAATTAGTTTTTGGAACAACCTTACCTTTATCATCGGAGTTCTTTATAGATGGCAGCCGACCTACCAGCGAAACGGAAATTGTAACACATCTTTGACATGTCATGAGAAATATTCGCCCGGTTGATACTACTTGGTGCACAAAAGGAAAATCCTTTGTGCACACTAATCTTACGACGTGCGATCAAGTTTTCGTTAGAGATCTTTCTGTTCGTCCATCATTAACGCCACCTCACAAAGGGCCAAAGTGTTAGAACGTCATCCTAAATACTTCACTGTGAGCATCAACGACAACAAGGTGAACATCTCCATTGGCCGGTTAAAGCCAGCATTCATTGCCACACCCTGTAACTACATTATATAATAATTATCCTTTAACTTGTTCATATACTTTTATTCATTCTTAATACTGTGAAATGCAACCATGTGTGACTTTTCATTTGCTTTTAACCTCTCATTTTTTTGCTTGTACTAGCTAATAAACGAAATAATTTTCGGTCTCGTTCTTTTTGGATCGAGCGGTACAAGTGAACACATCGTTTTCGCTATTCACAAGTACCTACATATATATATATATATATATATGTATATATCCCATATTCATGTAGATATATATATTGTAATAGCACACAACTCAATTAAATATGGAATGATTTGTAGCTTCATCAAAGGCCAACATTTCGAAAACAGATCATGGGGGGATAAATGATGAATAATTCCGATTTAATAATTTCAATTCCACATAGCCGACTTGGGTCTGAAGTATTTTGTTCTATTTATTATTAGGAGAGACTCAAATGAGGTCAAACATCAGTTCCGATTTTTTTTACTTTTTGAATGCTTTGAACAGTGCACCCGAAACTTTTTTTACACGATTTTGAAATAGTACGGTTCACTAATACATTTTTCACACAAGATTTTCGTTCTTGCACGAATCTCAAAACACAAAAACTTTTTTTCTAAACAAAGCATAACTCTTAAAGAATGAATTATTAAGTAATCATTTTTCGTGTAAAATAAGAACAATAAGTACATTTTGGAACTAACCAAGTTCGACAGTGCATCAAAATTTCAACGTAACCTTTAAGTCGCGTGTAACTGAATAACACGTATTTTACAAGGTAGCACAAAATTAACCATCTAGTTTTGTGTCTGAATCATTTTTTTACTGAATAAAAAAAATATAGTTTTGAGTGTTGGAAATTTTTAGTTCGACCTTTATGCGCTCCATTGCTTGTGCTGCTTATTTGTATACTGCAGCTGTTTAGTTCACAAGTGCCAAATTAGATTTTTATTCCTAATTTCAATTTGAAGTGTTATATGTACTGTACTTATGGATTGAATTTTACTGTACACTAATCTTATTTTTTATATGTTATACAAATTAATTGTTTCTGTTTTATAAATACTTATGTAATAAGGTTTTCACTATTACTTCTTTTGTGCGGTTTTTTGGGAAAATGTTTAGAGTTTTTTAATCTTACATGATTTTTTTAAATTGTGGAACATATCCCCAAATTTACTGTATGTCGCAAGTATTTCTTAGACAATTTTTTTGCGTCTTTTCCGTAGAAAAGAACGTATCTACCATGTAAAAAAAAGTTGGGTGTATTACTCTTTATGTCCTTTTCAAACATTATTCCTTTAAATATTTTATTATTATATATTTATATTATTTTTTAGTACTTTTCTAAGTTGTCTAAAAAGATAATATGCTGTAATAAAAGTTAAAATTGTTTACGGTATTCAATTTGCGAAAATTAAAACTCAGTTTCTAATGGTTATCTACCTTTTAGCGGCTCGTGCGAAAATTCTCGGTTCGACGGAGATTCATGTGAAGCGGGACAGTACAATCGCATTAGCTTGTTCGGTGAACATTCATGCTTCTTCAGTTTCTTGGTAAGAAAGGTTAAAGTTAAAATTAAAAAATTTTAGTCATTCTCAGTTTTGAAAATATCTATTTGCTTTGTATATAGTATTGAATGAATAAACTCAGGTTTTCTTATATGATATATTAGACGCATTCATATTTTGGAATACTAGAAACGTTTCACACTATCGTTTTAATGTTTAGGTATCATGGCTCATCGGTTGTGGATTTTGATTCTCAGCGTGGGGGAATTAGTTTAGAAACAGAGAAAACGGATGTGGGTACAACTAGTCGTTTAATGTTGACACGTGCATCGTTGCGTGATTCTGGCAACTATACCTGTGCACCAACTGGTGCGGTACCAGCGTCAGTTAGAGTACATGTACTCACTGGTAATATAGCAACTGTGGCATTTGTTTTGAAATTAAAATGCATGTGCTTGTGTGTTGATTTACGCTTTAATTTTCAGGTGAACAACCTGCGGCTATGCAAACTAGCACCGGCAGCGCCTTTTTGGAAAGTCCTACTTATTTAACAGTTGTCGCATTCACAATCACATCATGGTACCAATACGCAATCATATCACATACGACTTTCAGCTACGCCAACAGCAAAGTGTTTCGACGAAGGTGATTGCATACTCCATAAAAACTACTTTCAATTAGCTGAAAGCAACATAAACTAACAGCCAACGAAGGCAAAGAACATTAATGTAGAGGTGAGGACGATTCTTTACAATAATTAGATATAAGATACACTTAGTTTGTTGTTGACTATTAGTGTATAATGATATAATCGACCATTTTATATATTCAGAAGTACTGATTACATATATGATAATGGGTATCATAAAGAGTTAATAACAGATTTTTCTTTCCTTTATATTATTTACTATTTGCGATTTAGACTCATATCATTATTACTTATTTAACCAAACCAGCTTCGAAGTTCTTCAGGTTGATGTTGTAGTATAAAAGGAGATATCTACAGATTTATTATGCCTTTCAAACGAGTCGTTTTTTATGAAAAGCTTTTCGTGACATTGCTCGAGAGTACAACTGATGAAATTTATGCATTGATCATAGCCTAAATATCAAATACCTTAATATCCTTATGTCCGTATACATCAGGTATTTACGGAGAGCATGAACTAAATCTTCGCTAGGTCCCTTATAAGGACAGCCCACACTTTCAGATAGGTGACTATGTGACTATGACTACCAAACTGAGAGAAGGTGAAAGCTTACTTGGAGATAAATTTAGGGCCATAAAAATTTTCATCTTTAGTGAATCCTAAACAAAGCCAAAATCTTCATGCCGATTTTATTTATTACTAATGGTGCATCTCAGACGCGTAAAACAAGCAACATAATATATAAGCACGAAAGTGTCCGTTGGAGACTAGCAACCGCCGATAGCGCAATTCTTACGATTCATGGCCCCAGAAGTGGCGCTTGCCACAAACAGGCAACATACGTGATACGAACGGTACGACGTATGAGGTGCCAGTCGCAACTAACGACGTACAGTTTCACGACGAATCTGAACGCCAGATGGTTTTTTACGAGGAGCTTTTTTATGGCAAAAATACACTCGGAGGTTTGCCATTGTCAGCCCAAAAGCGATTAGAAAAAACTTTGTCTATCAATTTGCGTTCTGTGCCCGGGTTTCGAATCTGTGTACTTCCGAATCATAGCGGCCGCTAAAATACAACGTACGTACATACGTATAATACTTTTAGATATTACATCATGCCTTACTATTAACACCCCACACACATTCAATCTCACGCACTCAAAAGAAGGGTATAAAGGGTATTCACTACCCCCTTACTACTTGACCAAATTTAATAACCCCCACTCAGTTCACTATTTGTTATTTGATAGTCGGCAATTCAGCTGTCAATCAGTAAAAAAAGTTTTTTTCGGTTGCGTAGTTTTCGCCTGGAGTTCGTTGAAAAATGGAAAATCCAAAGGAACATTTTCGTCACATTTTGGTTTTTTATTTCCGCAAAGGGAAAACCGCATCGTAAGCTCATAAAAAGTTATGTACTGTTTATGGTGACGAAGCCTTAAAAGAACGGCAGTGTCAAAATTGGTTTGCCAAATTTCGTTCTGTTGATTTTACACTCAAAGATGAGAAATGCTCCGGTCGTCCAGTTGCAGTTGATGACGCCCTAATCAAAGCAATAATCAATTCGGATCGTCACAGTACATCACGTGAGATTGCAGAGAAGCTTCATGTATCACATACTTGCATTGAAAATCACTTCAAACAACTTTACTATGCTCAAAAACTCGATACATGAGCTCTTCACGAACTGAAAGAAACGCATTTAACGCAACGCATTAACAGGTGCGATTTGCTAAAGAAACGTAATGAAAATGATCCATTTTTAAAACGACTGATAACTGGCGATGAAAAATGGGTTGTTTACAACAATATCAAGTGGAAGAGATCGTGGAGCAGGGCAGGTGAACCAACTCAAACAACATCTAAGGCTGATATTCATCAAACGAAGGTTTTGCTATCAGTTTGGTGGGATTACAAAGGAATTGTCTACTTTGAACTCTTACCACCCAACCGAACGATCAATTCTGATGTCTACATTGAACAACTAACAAAATTGAAGAAAAGCGGTCCAAATTGACAAATCAAAAAGGTATTGTATTCCATCATGACAATGCAAGGCCACACACATCTTTGGCCACTCGGAAAAAATTATTGGAGCGTGGTTGGGATGTTTTGCCACACCCACCATATAGTCCTGACCTTTCACCGTCGGGTTACTGTTTGTTTCGATCTTTACAAAACTCCTTGAATGGTAAGCATTTCAATAATGATGATGATGTCAAATCGTACCTGATTCAGTTTTATGCTAGTAAAAACCAGAAGTTTTATGAAGGTGGGGATTTGATGCTGCCTGAAAGATAGCAAAACGCCATTGATCCAAATGGGCAATACATTATAGAATAAAGTTATTTAGTTCCATGGAAACATTATCTTTGATTTTCTAAAAAAATCCGCAATTACTTAGTTGCCAACGAAATATAAGTTCACAAGTTCGGATTTATACTAATGTCCACTCTTAAGCTCAACTGCTGTACAGAGAACGTTAATGTATAGAGAAGTCTCAACGACAGGAACGTATGGAAGTTCGAGTGGTACTCGTCTCGCGAAGACTAATCTCCACAGACACATTTTTCACCAAAAGTTAACAGTAAGGGGCTGAATTATGTAAATTTAGCAGCAGTCGATAAGAACTTGTTGGTGATTAGAAGCAAAGAATGTTAGGTAGCTTTTTAATATGACCTATATGTTTGAATTTTTTCCAAATCATCCACAATTATATACATACATATCATATATGTCTTCTGTCTGGTGCTCTGTAAAACCAGAGAATGTTACTGGAATGAGAAGGTGCAAATTTTACTGTTAACTTTTTTTAGTATAATTGAGATTTGAAAGATATGTAGTAAGGGATTTTAGAACATCGACTTTATAGACCCCACACAGAGTTTTGCCCACACAAAAATTGAAAACACCACACATCTTTCACCTCAACACACAACACATTTCTCACCTCAACATTAAACCAATTAAATGTTTACTATTTTCGTTTAAAAAAAAAATTAATAAAAAAAAGTTTGCGCCGGGAATTGATATCGAGTTTAACATGTGGCGAGGAAAAATAGGTGTTGCGTTTATTTCTTCGACTGCTTATTTTTTTACCATATTGTTACTTTTGAAATGATAAGCGGATACATAAAATTTATTACAAATTTTTTTACGATTACATTAAAAAAAAAAATTTAAAAACGAAAAAAACGTGGGGAGGATAAATACGCAGTGCGTTTATTTCTGCGCCTGCGTTGTGAACAAAAGATTTGTGATGTCTACGTAGATATGTATGCGCGCGACGCGAATAAGTTTTAATAAATTCTGAAAGTAATTCATAAAGTTTTTCATTATATACATACATAAATGAACGTATACTCTATATGTACATAAATGATGGTATATGACAATATAAGTACATAATATGTATGTACATGTCAATAGCAGGTATTTGCATTCCGAAAAAAAAAAACGGTTTAAGATAAATCAACACTTATTTTATATTGTATAGCAATTTATAGTTTATGTATTCGACAGCATTTACATACATATGTTTGTATGTACATTTGTATATGAAAAACAATAATGCACACGCGTAAGAACATCATCTTCCTTTCATAAATATGTACATATGCATGTATGCCCAAATAACCTTGACTTATGTATGTACACATGTCACAGCACATCACATTCTTACAAGAAATCAAATACACATACGCACTAGTGAACGAGTTTCTTCCTAACAAGTGCAAAAACAATTCTGCTCTATGTATGTATATATACCCACTTTATGTCCTAGCATATATACATACATATATGTATACCTACTTGCCTTCTAAACTTCCTACAAAATAATTGTATTCATACATACATATGTTACTACATCCATGCACGTTCATATTATACATTCGTGCATATATGCGCGAGGACAGCGTTCACTTCTTGCTTCCGTGTACTTTTGTCTCTCACCAGTCGATATTCATAATATTGTACTTACAAAAACACAAACTTTGATAGACGCAAAAGCAACAGCAAGCGCAACGCGATGGCCGCTTTGCCACCACACATTCAAAAATGTTCTAGAACACAACAAAAACACATACCTCACATGCGCATGTCGCCCAAAGCTAAAATCTAAGCCTAGCGACTACAAAAACAAAATACATTCGTAGACACAGTCGCAGCGGCCATGATTCTATCAGCGACGGCGCTGAACAATTTAGAACAAAAACAAAAAGTTCATTCATAAGTTCGAGCTCATATTTCAATTTCATTCATAAACGAGCCGACCATATGCCAATTTTCGCGACCATTCGAAAATAGTTAATATTGGAATATTTCGCGTGGAATTATTTGCCAATATTTGATAAATCTTGAATTTGTGTCATGTCGAATGGGCGCGGCTCCGTATGTATGTATGCACCCTTATATGTATGTAAATATGGCTTCTAACTCTTCGACAGTCGCGAGTTAATGCGACTTAGATTCCTTGAACAATTCCAGCGAATCACACATTTCTGTCCGCAAAGCCGCATATATGTACCCTATGATCAAAAAGTACCTGGAATGTTTAAATTAAACAAAACAGAGTTAAATTTAAGGCAAATTTATATTATGTCCTTCAAAATATGACCCGTCTGAAACAACACACATGTGCCAACGTTTAACCCAGTCCTCCAAACAACCCCGGTAGGCCGACATGGCCTTCAGCTCCTTCGTCGTATTCTCTTTGATCTCTTTGATCGGTGCGATGGCGCGTTATCATCACGCAAAATCCAAGAATTGTTTGCTCACATTTCCGGCCGTTTACAACATACAGCATCTCTCAAAGGCTCCAAACGGATAAATAATATTCTTTATTGACTGCCTGGCCCGATGGAAGGTACTCATGGTGGACTATGCCTTGGCAATCGAAGAAAACAGTCAACATCACCTTCCCGGTTCTTTTTGCTCATAGGATATATATATCCCATCTTTTCACTGACGGACAAGAAGGCGGTCGCAGTTGTTGTTTTTTATATGCATACATTTTGCGTTCTTTGAAGGTTTGTATATATTTATATACATATGCGTGTATGCGCGTTTGGATATTCGAATATTTTCTCATCAATATGTGTATATAAGTAGTTCAGATTTGACTGAAGAGATTAAATATACGAATGCATATTCAAATGATTGCCTTTATGGCTGTTTTACATATAAATCCATTGAAAAGAAGTATGAATAATGTTATATAGAAAATAAATTTCTAAATAACAGATATTAGAAAAACCTGAATACACTATTTAAATCAATTCTAATTAAACCAAATACAAAAAATTAAATAAAAATATCGAACAAAGAAAAGTGTGTATAGGACTTGAACCTGAGTCAAATACGGAACGATGTAGAACGCCTAGACATGTCTTTCATGCTTGCGCTAATCTATAATGGTTAATTTACCTTTCTAAATCGGTCATTTATTCGATTTGCTGTTTTATATGCATACATTTTGCGTTCGTTGAAATGAATTTTTGTCATCAATATAGCTTAGATTTGAATGATATTTTGTCATCAATATAGCTTAGATTTGATTAAAGAGATTAAATATATGCATGTTTATATCTACACTAGCGGACCCAAACCCGCTTCGCTGGGTGAAAAAAAAATACGAGTGGTGCCTTTTATATTTCGGGATTTGGCAACCCTAGTGTTGCAATCTGGCAACTGATAGCTGTATCGCAAAGTTTGATATTGTTTGGCTTTTACGTACTCAGAACGTTTTGAAATACCAGAGCTATTTGTGTTGTTTACAGTAACTTAAAAGATTCATTTCGGTCCAAAAATTGAATTAAATCGTGAACATTTTCGTGCGATTAGTTTTTACAACTTTCGACGTGGATTAACTCAGCAACATTTCATGGATGAACTTAATTCATTTTTTGGCGATGAAGCTCCATCAAGGACCAGTGTTTATCGATGGTATGGTGAATTCAATCGTGGTCGTAGTTCACTCCCCGACGAATTTCGTGAAGGTCGTCCAAAATCAGTTGTTGTTCCGAAAACCATTGCATAAACATTTGACTGCCAAAAATATTTGTTCGCGTTGGATCCCACACAATTTGTCAATCGCTCAAAAAAAGGCTCGTGTCGATTGGTCGAAAAAATACGATCGCGGGGCTTCGAAACGCGTCTATGACATCATGACAGGTGATGAATCATGGATTTACGCGTATGAGCCCGAAAGTAAACAGCAGTCGACTGTATGGGTGTTTCAAGATGAGCCAAATACAACAAAAGTTGTTCGCGCACGAAGCACTTCCAAGCAAATGGTCGCCTGTTTTTTCGGAAAAACTGGACATGTCGCAACCGTACCACTAGAACAACGCAGAACAGTAAATTCTGAGTGGTACACAACCATTTGTTTCCCAGTTATCTTCCAAGAAATTAGGAAAACCAATCGCCAAAGACGGATCACTCTTCACCAGGACAATGCAAGCTCTCACACATAGGCTCAAACAACTGTATTTTTGGGCACCCAAAACATCGAATTAATGGGTCATCCGCCGTATAGTCCTGACTTGGCACCGAATAACTTCTTTTTATTCCCGTACGTAAAAAACAAACTGAGAGGTCAACGTTTTTCGACAGCTGCAGAAGCGGTTGCGGCACTCAGAATGCATGTTTTGGAGGTACCTCATTCAGAGTGGCAAAAGTGCTTCGACAATTGGTTCAAACGCATGCAAAAGTGTATAGATCTTCATGGAAAATATTTTGAAAAACAATAAAGTGATTTTCGACGATTAAAATTTGTTTTTGTTCTCTAATCCCGACATATAAAAGGCACCCCTCGTATAAATGAAAAGTGTTCTTTGTTTTTTTCTTGTTTCATCATTTAATTCATGCTCGGCCATTATTTTGTGACTTATTCTAATAACAATGTTTTATTTATTTTAGTGACTTACTCTAATGATTGTAAACTAACAACTTATTCTAAAGCCTTCTGATACACAAAATTTTTGGTTTTATTTTCATGCGGTGTATAAATATAAAGTAACGATGGTTTCCCTACTCGAGAACATCCTACATACAGTCGCCCATGTCCAAAGCATGGATAAGTTAGGTCAATTCCACATAACTGAAGTGTTTGACTTTGAGACTTATTGATTGTAATAGCAAAAGCAAGGCGAGTGGGGGAAATTGAAGTCGCTTAAAATCAAAAGGCAAATCTGTTGAAATCATTGGAATGCGCGGAATCAAAACATCTTCACCTTTAAATTTGCCTTTCAAAATTGTTGCTTCAATTACATTGTTCATTGTCCATTTCACTGCTAATCTTGTCCCATTGCATAGTTTCGGCTGATTGATATTTCGCAACATAATGATCACTGCGCCGACTTTCAATTGCAAACGATGTGGTGGCAAGCCAGGCAAATTAAGTGAATTCAAAAATTCTATTGGATAATTCACTACATCGTCGGGACTAGTGATTGAATCAATTGATTTATAGGTGACAACTTCACCTGGAATTTAAGTCAAAATACTGGTATTGATTTCATTGACATCGACATTTTTGGCAGCTAATATAGCTCTCTCGCTTAGCCAATCTTGATTTCGATAGTTTTGTACAATATTTGGGAATACATTTTGCACTAATTGTACTCTTGATTCTGTTACGGTACAAAAATTAGTTGGAAGTGTGATCATGCCTATATTCTTATCAATTGGCTTTCGTCCATTTCCAATTTGCAACAAATGTTCGGAAAATTCAGCAGCTGTTGGATCATTCTGTAACTGCACACGAACATTAGTAGTTAATGTGAGTTTTTGAAAATATCTCCACAGATTAGAAGATTTAAGGCACGCTCTCAATTCATCAGCTGCTGTTGATTTGGGAATAACAGGCAAAGTTTGTTGAAAATCACCGGCCAATAGAATTAGTGCACCACCAAATATGTTTGTGTTATTTCGAAAATCTTTCAGTGTTCTATTTAAGGCTTCCAGTGATTTTTTATGAGCCATCGTACATTAATCCCATACAATAATTAAACATGTTTGTAAAACCTTTCCCATTCCAGAATTTTTAGAAATTTTGCAAGTTGGTTCTTGATTTACTTGCATATTTAATGGTAACTTTAATGCAGAATGTGCAGTGCGACCGCCGTCCAATAAAGTTGTCGCTATTCCAGATGATGCCAAAGCCAATGCAATATTATTCTGTGATCGAATGCTGGCCAAAATTAACGACAACAAAAACGTTTTTCCAGTCCCACCTGGTGCATCTAAGAAGAATATTCCTCCTCTTTCATTTGCAACATTGTCTATAATTGTGTCATATGCCTGCCTTTGTTCTGTGTTTAATTTTGGTAGGTTTGTTGTTACAAATGTGTTCAGATCATTTCGATCATATTCTTTTTCACGTCTTAACTCTGCATTGTATGCATCATGCATCGGACGATTTGGTGCGATCATACCTAACTCACTCAAAGTTTTATTTGCAATCATCAGGCAAAAGTCTTCGATTTTAATTAATGCCTCATTATATAATTCATCTGTATAATTCAAATTTGGATTTGCAGTAATGCGACATACTTGATGTAAGATATCTTCTGTCATGTATTCTTGGTAAGTACTCCACAATTCTTTTGGGTTTGCTGGAAAACATGTAGTAATAATGATGGCAAATAGTGTTCTTATTTGGTGTGGAGAACTTGTTACACATGCATCCATAAGAGTTGCCTCCCACTGATTATCATTTTCAAGCAAATTCAATTCGTTGCATGCTTGCTGATAAGTACAGGAAAGATGACCATTAACTCGTTTCAAACTTTCGAATGATCTTGGGCCGGGAATATCAACTAAGAGTAAACGTAAATAGAAACATTCCACTTTATTCCTCGTTGCCTTCGTACTCAGGACCTTGATGATGCATTCCAAGTATAATATTTAGGAACATTTAAATAAAGCAATGCTCTTGCAAATGAATCTGTTTCACATAAGTTGAAAAATGCAGTTAGTGTTGTTGCTGGTGGTCGTTCGGCCATTTGTTGAGCAGTATTTTCAGTGAAATAAACACTTTTTTCATTTTCTAAATAGACTGACAAATGAATAACAGCTGGATGGCGATCATGAATCGGAAATGATAATATTCGCCAAACTGCTTCGTTGCTACTAATGTATCTTTGGTAATTAGTAATTTCATCATTTCGATTTACAACTCCAAATACTGCCATGTCACTTCCTTTATTGATATATTTGCATATGTATTTGATGGATTTTACGGAGTTACAATATTCAACATTTATATGTGCGTTAAATGTTTTCGATAATAATTTGTAATACGGAACTATCCAACGGTTATCGATCTCAACATCTTGATTATTTATTTTCACAGTGACTGTTTTTCCATTATCTTCTGGTGATCTTCTACGGTACAATGGATATCCATCATTTCTAATCATTGTTTCAGCAATTAATTGCCTTGGGTAGTTTTTTGAACATTTACCATCAACCATACATGGAGAATTTTGATTTAACGTACCCCACGGTCCATGAATCATGTGTTTGGTTACAGTAGTATGTAATTCTGGATCTTCGTTTATATCTGGAATTTCAGCACATATAATATGATCAATTTGACCTGTGGTTAGTTTTTGTTTTAACCAAATCAAAATATGCCCATGAGGCAAGCCTCTTTTTTGCCATTCCACAGAATACATGAAACATTGTACATCTCCGTAAACTTTATGTTTTACAAAGATATCCATTAGAGACTGTAGCTTTCGTCTAAACACTCTTGCAGAAATGTCATGCCTATCAGTAGCTGATTGCCCAGTATATAAATGATTCTTAATATCATCCCATTTCGGATTGCATGTGAAAGTTATGAATAGGTAAGTCGGGTCGACCATAATTTCTGACATAACACATTGCATCTTGGGCGTATTCATGCATATGCCTTGGACTGCCTATGTACGATGAAGGTAATATTACCATTTGACCAATGTTATTAACGTTGGTATCGTTGTTAATTGCATCTCGTAAATGTATGTATTCGTCACAGCGTAATTTTCTTTGGTTGAATCTAATGTAATTCAATCGTTCTGTTTCTATTTTCGCATACATGTCCACAATATACTGATGAAATAATTTACGACATTTTAAAATGTGATTCTCTTGATTTTCTCTTATCATGATTCTGTATGCATAATACAATAATTCATTGCGTTTACAGTTTTATTTGTTTCTTGACCATTTGCTGGATTTATTTGTTTTATATCAATCGAATAACCATCTTCACCACGACAGAACATAAGAGGATATTGTAATGCATCATCTTTTCGATGCGTTTCATTAACACGTTGCAGTGTATTATTTCTTCTTTGCAAAACAATATCTCCTGGTTGAAATTCATCTCCAGATATAACAATTGCAACCTCGTTGCTTGAAGTTGGTTGATTATATCTTCCACGATGTTCGCCGGCAGGCGTTTTATTTGCATCAATTTAAATTTTATGATTATCAGATGACAATCTTTCGATTGTTGTTTTAAAACTTTGCAGCAAAACATTGTGTGTGTGTAATAAATCTTGTAATTCTCTCATAATGACTCTGTTTATATTTTTGGAAAATGCACACCGTGCTTCAAGTTCATCATCGTTGTCATTAATGAAATAAATTTGCAAAAATTTTGACTCTTGATCGGGTAGTGGTAGTAATGAACCTATTAAGTGATATGCTTGCCCTTGAATCTGAAAAAAGCCATAATTTGTGTCCATAAAATTTAATGATTCATTAGATGTGTCAGCGAATGTTGTTCAACGTTGAAGTTTATGTATTACCTTGAACGTTGGCATGAAGTTATCGGTTATAATTTTTCCAGAACCAAAAGATGTCATTTGAAAACATGAATTATATGTGGAAATTTTTTCAAGAAAATGTTTGGAATCGGGTAATGTTCCCGATGATAATGTAGCTAATGGTTCGGGCGGATATTGTATGTCTGGTAAACGAACTTTTCCTGCAGCGCAACACATGCCTGGTGTTTCAGTTTTGAATTTCAATGCTTGAAAAAATCCGCAAATTTTATCCATACTTCCAATAACAACGTATTTGTGAGATGAATAATCAAGTTGTGGATTATATTGAAATGCTGCACCATTCAAATTTACAGAATTGATATTTATTGGCCGATTTTGAAAACGTGATCTAGTACGATCTCTTTGTTGACTTAATCTATCAGCATGATTTTCCTTACTTTCATTTTGTGTGTGATTTTGCACATTACTATTGTGACGTGTATTACGTCCGATGTTAGCATGTCTTCCCTCTTGGCATTTCTTTTACCGAATCAAAGTGGTCTTCTTTATGTCACTCTGAGCTCTTGATTGCTACTTTTCTTGTTTTTAAACTGGAATTCAAATTAACATACTGTTAGCGCCATCTTTTAAAAATATAATTGAACGCGTGCTCACAGCGTTGAAATGAAAATTACACAGAACAGAAATGGGAAATGATCAGCAAAAATAATATATATTTTTGAAATTTTTCTTGAAAATATCTACGTAAGGTGTGAGAACAATCTCTTTTCTTAAATATCTTAAGTAAAAACTTCTAAAATATTAATTATTTTTGCCGAATTCTGTTGTGTGTATTTTTCACACCATTTATTCACTGTTTCACTTGTTATCAATCATTTGCAAAATTAATATATATTTTGTAAATTTTTCGGGAAAATATCGTTTGAAAATGTGAAAACAATCTCTTCTCTTAAATATTTCTGACGCACTTTTTTTATTTCTTTGGTTGATGCCTGGAAACTGCTTCACTTGAACACTTTACCAAATAAAACCCTTTCTTGCTAGTTTTAACACTTACTTTCACTATGCACTATTACTGATAACCTTTGGTAATCTTCTAAGAAAACGGCCTTGCTTAAGTACTTTTTTAGCGACGATCTGTTCAGGTTCGTTGAGCTAATGGTTTTGCCTCGGTTATCCCGAAGTGTGGGTGTAAAGAAGAAGTATTTAAGCAAAGTGTGAAGTTAGTCACAGCAGCATTGTGTTACGATTAATTATTGCAGGCGGTCAGCTATAGCTGTGCCTGCTAGTTTGTATGTTTCTAGTCTATGCGAATACAGGCGTGCAGCCACTGCTGTATGAATATATGTATATGTATGTATGTTTGCACTCCATTGAAATGTATGCATTGGGATGAAAATTTAGGCATAAATACTGCTGCGTTAACTTGTACATTTGTGAGTAAAATGTACGCTCCATGCAACCGTTTACAATAACAACCACATGCGTAAAAAGAACGCTGCCTCGTGTATACTGTATGTTGACGAAGAAGTAAAGGAGATTTTAACTAAACATAGTTACAAACCTTCTCCACATGTGTCTCTTCAATGTGGCAAAGTTTGGTTAAAATCGGTTGAGCCATTCTCCGTAAAGTTCATCACAACGCGAAAAACGGCTGAATTTTTATATATATAGATATATCCTTTGTGATTTATATAAAATCAGTTCATATCCAGATAAGACATTTTCTAAATATCAAATTCAAAAAAACCTAAAACAGTATTTTAAAGCAATTATAATTAAATTAAACTCAACAATTTTACCAAACTGAATTGTAAGAAACAAATAGTGCAAGGAAAAGCTATGACTTGAACCTGGACTAAATACCCGTCTCAAACATCATACACACAATACCGCCGACTTTAGTAAATGTGCCATGAATTGACTGCTTGCGCATATTTCCCAATCGCAAATTCATTCGCTTCGCTGTGGGCATGAAATAAGTCGAAACCCTTACTAGTGTGGTAAATGCAGACAAAATCTGAATTCCTCTACCAGCGTGGCAAGTAAATATAGAAATCCTCCACTAGCCTGGTAAATATCAGTAATCCCTCACTAGTGTGGTAAGTTGAATTTGAAAATGCCTTAGTATGAATCTACAAATTAGTACTCGGAAAAAACTCATTTAACATTTGCTCCTTCTGATTCCATTACATTTTCTGCTACTACAGTAGAAAGATGAGTTGCTGAATTTAAACGTGGTATCAAATGGCTTTAAAACAATCTGCGCTAAGGACGACCAAAAACAGCAACAACACCAGAAATCTTAGAAAAAATACAGCTAACCGTATTGGAAATTACCGAGTTTGTGCCCAAAAATCGGCCACGAATTTTGATTGTAGATTACTTGATAACTAGTAAAACAAAAAATTCTGAATATTGTTGTAACCTTTTAAGCCAGTTGATGGCAAAAATTCGTAAAAAAGACCTTTGTTTCAAAAGAAGCAAATTATTTTGCATCAGGACAATGCACCGTGTCACAAGAGTATTTTGACAAGGGCTTAAATACATGTTGTTGTTTTTGAAGTGGTTGAGTGGCTGTTTGCTGTAGGTTTACCGAAACAGCGAAGTTTTGTTCTGGCTAAACTTGAACCTTTGCATAAATAGTGGAAAAGATTTTCTTTCACCCCCTCCACCTGACAGGTTCTGCAGATGGTATCGAAAGAAGGTTAAGTATGGCTGCTTGATCCCCTACTTTCCAGTGATCTGTAAAGGTTGCAGTAATACGTGAAATGTTTGAGCGAGAGCATCCTAACAGGTAACTGAGTAATCCTAAAACTCCTTCCATAATCTCACTAATTATTGTTGGAAATATTCCTCAAACTATAATCAATATGCTATCCGCATACGCCACTGCGTTAATTCCCTTTCGGTCGAACTTAGAAAGTATATTGTTGACAACTGATAACCACAGCAGGGGGGATAAAATTCCCCCTTGTAGAGTTCTCCTGTCGACAGAGCGTTTGACTGTGCTACTGCCCATCTCTCCGATGATTCTTCTAGTTTTAAGCATGTTGTTTATCCAGTCGTTGAGACTTATGTCCGCGCCTAACGTATTAGGAGCCTCAGAAATGGAGCTTGTTTTAACGTTGTTAAAGGCACCCTCTATGTCGAGAAAGGCGACTAGTGAATATTGGTTGAATTCTATGCTTCTATCGATCGTACTTAAAACTTCGTGAAGAGCTGTATATGTGGATTTTCATTTGCATTTGTGGATTTTCATCAGCATCGAAGAGTTTTGAGGATAAAAAAGGATATACTGATGGATCTGAAGTTTTTCGTTGTATCATGACCGCGTCTACCAGCTTTGAGGACAAAAATCACCTTAACCCTTCTCCAGTTTTTTTTTGAATATGCTCTAGCATAAGGCTTTTTTTGAAAAACACCTCTACCCATGGAATCGTCGTTTCTCTAATATTCGAAGTTCCCTTTTTACTGACTCAGCCGCATCTTGACACACCATTTCGTGCGATTGGCAGTTACGTGGTCTGTAATGCCAAATGGCGTTTCATTTAAATAATTTTCCTTTTTTCCTAATTTAATAATAATAATTTAATTTTAATATATTTTTAGAATAAGTTTTATCATCAAATTTGAATTATAAAACTTTTTCATACAACTGTAACTTTAAATTTTAAGTTTGCTGCTTATTCTACGGTAGATAAAACACTATATGTATAAGTACATATATAACATAACACAGCATAAATAATACAAATTTACTTTCAATTATATACATAGCCCGTTAGTTAAGTTTAAGCTAAGACACTATAAAAACATGAATTTAAAAATAAAGAAGTCACTTGTAAAGTAACATCGAACGCGCTCACATTTTATTTTTATTTTACACGAAAGTAGTCAAAAGGCAATTTGTTGGCTCGCGCACTTCCCAATTAAAATAAAATATTTTATAATCTTAAAAACGCTTAAGATTTTTCTTGGCGCCCGAGCATGGACTAAGTGCGTGAAAATATAATTGTAAAATTAATAAATAATCCGTTCGTGCAAAATAAATTGGTGAACATAATCAATACGGAAATTATTTCCAAATACAAAACACAGTAAATATATAAGCCCAATAAGTGCTAATTAATAGCGTAACAACAATTGCCTGCACGTTTTTATTTTTGCAAGTCCGTTTTCGCGCCAAGTGCAGTGACAAAAGCAAACTAACAAACAAACTAACATAAAAACCACCCTCACAAAAAAGGGTTCAGTGACTAAATTAAATAAACAAAGAAACATATACAACATATTCACATTCCAAAGTGAAAAAATATAAGAAAACAAGTACATAGGTACAATACATAGTATATTATATTGTTATAACGAGAGAAGCGGTATCAGCGGCAATACAGTGTGGTGTTTATGAAAAGGGGACTTAGTGAATAAAAAAAAAACAATCTTAAATTATAATAATAAAATTAAACTAATATATAACATATACAACTAAAAACAGCAAATACATTAACATAAAACAGTAAATTAATAAAATAGTGGCGGTGAAAAAGTGTACCAAATCATCTATGTATTTGTGCTTAAGTAAAAATAAAAAAAATAAATATGATACATATTGCTAACGGTTGAATCAGTGCGGTATATATATGTATGTATAAACGGACACAGTGGTGCATAAGTGTTTTCGGGCAAACATAAGGCAATTTTAAAAGTTTTAAAAACCCCGTCAAAAAAATTCTGAACCTTAAACATACAAAAATAAAATTAAATAAATAAAAACAGTTCGAAGTGCCGTGTTCCTACTAAAAATGCAGTTCTGTTTAAAAAAAAAACCGTTGAATTCACCGCTGCTTATTTGCAGTTCGTCGCCCTCATCGCCATCACTGTCCGCTGTCACAGTTCTCGCTGCTGCTATACTCGCCGTTGCTCTCATCGCTGTAACTGTCGCTGCTACTCTAGTCACTGCTGCTGCCGTCCAGGAATGACCTGCACCTGAATCCTTTGCCAAAGGAAAGTCAAGGCTTGCAATAAGCCTATACAGGTAACAAGTGCGATAAATTGAAAATTGTGATTTTTGTTGATAAGCACTCTCAATTTTTTGCACCACCCTTTCACTTTCTTCAACTTAAAATCAACGTTCATTCAGTATTGACGTGTTTTCATCGAGCTCCGTGCTTTTTAGTTCTTATTAACACACTTTTATTAGGACGGGTTGTATGTATGTATGTATGTATGTATGCATGTATGTATGTATGTATGTACGTAACGGAATCTTTGAGCTTAATTTTCACTGGCTTCTAAACATCTGATCGACTTGAAATTTTGCACACCTATCAAGGACCGATAACAATGCAATAATTTGATAAAAATTTTCCATTATCCTTATTGGGATTGCCAGGATTAATATTTTCTTTTTTTACCTGTGGGCAAAAAGTAAGGTGAATTTGGTTGTAAAATGAAAAATCGTCATTTATTCTTGTAAATCAATTTCATCCCCTTCAAAATAATGCCCTCTCGATGAAATACACTTATGCCAACGAGTTTTCCAATCCCCGAAACATGCCAAATAGTCCATTTCCGGTAGTGGTCTCTTGAGTTTTGGGAATAGCCAGAAGTCACACGGAGCCAAATCAGGCGAATACGGTGGTTGCGGAACGATATGCGTGGAATTTTTGGCGAAATAGTCACGAAGAACGAATGCAGTGTGAGACATGTGAGATAAATTTTCCATTATCCTCACTAGGATTGCCAGGATTAATATTTTATTTTTTTAACACACTTTTATTAGCTCGGGTTGTATGTATGAATGACTATAACGGAATCTTTGAGCTTAATTTTCACTGGCTTCTAAAAATCTGATCGACTCGGAACACACAACATAGATGACTAGATGGGAAACTCTTTTTCTCGTGAGAGCGCTGAAATATGTGCATTTTTTATAACATTTGCCAATATTGCCATACCGGTAGAAACATGAATTGGGTATTTTTTTAAACAAAAATTGGGAATTTTTAGTTTCCACACCACCATTGAGGTTAGTATTTAGTGTGCGGTTGTGTAATAGTATATTACTCGTAAACACCTACATATACTAAAAATAAAAAATAGTTAAAAAAAACTAAAAAACACGCTTTTATTGCTAATCGAACTAAAAAGTAGAAAATAAAATATAGCTTAAAAAAACTAAAAAACACGCTTTTATTGCTAATCGAACTAAAAAGTGGAAAATAAATTTTAATGACAAAGGGACCTATAATGAAGTAATAGCAAATCGAAGGATCAGTCATAGTCAACTAACTCAGAACAGAATTATAACAAAAATTAAGATACAAATAGAGTAATTCAAATTAGAGTTAAAAGCGTGGGATGCATTTTGCTTCACTTTCATAACCCTCTGTACATAGGTAGTTGCCAATAGAATGATTGTAATATTTACTATTATATATCAAGCATCCCACGCTTTTAACTCTAATTTGAATTACTCTATTTGTATCTTAATTTTTGTTATAATTCTGTTCTGAGGTAGTTGACTATGACTGATCCTTCGATTTGCTATTACTTCATTATAGGTCCCTTTGTCATTAAAATTTATTTTCTACTTTTTAATTCGATTAGCAATAAAAGCGTGTTTTTTAGTTTTTTTAAGCTATATTTTATTATTATATATAAATAATTGCCGCGTACACCCTTTTTGGGTGTTTGGCCGAGCTCCTTCTCCTATTTGTGGTATGCGTCTTGATGTTGTTCCACAAATGGAGGGACCTACAGTTTTAAGCCGATTCCGAACGGCAGATATTTTTATGAGGAACTTTTTCATGACAGAAATACACTCGGAGGTTTGCCATTGCCTGCCGAGGGGCGATCGCTATTACAAAAATGTGTTTCTTAATTTTTGGTGTTTTCACCGAGATTCCAACCGACGTTCTCTCTGTGAATTCCGAATGGTAGTCGCGCACCAACCCATTCGGCTACGGCGGCCGCGCCTGTAATATACTTTGTTTGAAAATACGTAATCTAAATAATAAACAAATGTTATAGAGACAGTGGACTCCTTTATTAAAATATAAAGCAATTGCATATTTGCTGTAAAATTCCGTATGTTTGTGGGCAGAGAGTTGATCGCAACAAAGTTAACGCCAAAATTCAATGCGCTAAGTGCAGCGAATTTTTCATTTTAGATTGTGTTGGGATTTTGCAATGCGATTTAGAATTTTTGCTTAGCTCTAGGACTGCAAGGACTGTCAGGCAACTCGTCGAGCGTTCCCTGCCCTCCCCTATGCCCTTCTCCAAGTGAAGGCATAATAAATAAAACGAAAAGTTCGTGTTTATCTAATAGTCCAGTCAAAAGAGACAAAAAAAATAGCCAAGTAAGTAATTTTAGGAGTATGCGAGTTTATGGTTTTATTATGTAAAACCCATCACTGTCAACTTAAGTTTGAGTTTTCGGGGTCGGGGGTTGTGTCCCGGGGCCGCCATCTTAGAAATAAGGGTGCAACTGGTTTTTTGCGTTTATCTCGTGAATTTCGAAAGTTACGAACATTTTGTACGACACTTTTTTGTAGACAATAATATTATCTACAACTTTCATTCAAAACTTGTTATTGTAAAATTAATAATAAAAAAGTTATAAACAAAATTACGCGAAAAATTAAGGGATGAATTGTTTTAAAGCGTAATAAATTTCTTTTTATTGATTTTATGGAAAATATACATCAGAGATTTTTTATAGAGCATTCTTTTGTGAACATTTTTGTCTATAAGTTTTTTCCGCTATCTTTATTTAGTCTTATGATTTTGAGCTGCTAAGCGGAGCAACCAATACATTAGCGAAGCGCGTACATGATTATAATTCGTTCTTATTTTGTACGAGATTATTCAGTCTGCATAGCACCTACCTACTATATACATATACATATATATATGTATATATACGGCGGCCGCCGTAGCCGAATGGGTTGGTGCGCGACTAACATTCGGAATTCACAGAGAGAACGTTGGTTCGAATCTCGGTGAAACTCCAAAATTAAAAAAAAACATTTTTCTAATAGCGGTCGCCCCTCGGCAGGCAATGGCAAACCTCCGAGTGTATTTCTGCCATGAAAAAAAAGCTCCTCATAAAAAAATCTGCCGTTCGGAGTCGACTTGAAACTGTAGGTCCCTCCATTTGTGTAGCAACATTAAGACGCACACCACAAATAGTAGGAGGAGCTCGGCAAAACACCCAAAAAGGGTGTACGCGCCAATTATATATATATATGTATATATATACACTGAAGAGGAAAACTGTAACAAAATGTAATACTTTCTATTTCAACACATTTTTTTTGGCATGTTTTAACGAATCAAATATTTTTTTTGCATAACTTTATTGGCGTGTATGTACTATCTTTCTCTCAAACCGGTTTGGTGTCAATGCAACAACAACAACACTAGTAGCAAGCAATAATGCAAATAAAGACAAATGTAAAAGTTTTGAATCATTTTTTTATTTCTTAGAATAAATAAAATAAATTATAATACGTGTAGCTGGCGTTAGTTTTGTACAGTTTCTCAAGGTATCAACGTAGGAATCGCATATCAGTCGTATCTAAGCCGACTTTCAAAACGTCACTTATTAATTTGCTTTCACAACGTACCGATCTCACTTCTATTTATATATTGAATCGTATCAAAGACATTCCAGACTTGGTTGCTATTGGTGCAAAGTACCATACGAATTGCAGCAAACGTTTGTGGAGGGTCAAGTTGCACGATGAAAGAAAAGTCGTGATCAAGGTGATAAAATTGGCATCGCAATGGAGTATATTTATTCATATTTACGTAGTAATGCTGACGAATGCCAGTTTAAATTATCCGAATTAATGAAAAAAATTGAAACAGATTATATTCCAGAAAACCGGACCATAAAAGAACGTTTGGTTCAGAAATATGGTAACGATATTTCAATTTGGAATTTATCAACGCGAGAAACAATCATATAATATGTTTCCGCAATACTGGCTATGAAACTTTATCAAAGTCATTGAACATGACGACCTTGACTTATCACCCATCGACATACAGGTAGGACCTGACATTGACATTGACATGGACGATCCAGAACCTGCACCATCAAAAACAAAAAAAAAATTGAATAATAAATAAAAAAATAGTGGATTAGGCCTACAGAGGAGACCACATGAAAAAAAACGCGCTGCAGACTCTACCACTTGGGTAGTACGGAAAGGAGTCTCAATAATTTATATAAAATACGAATATAATTGCGTACAAAGTTAACAATAAATAATATATAATAACATCCCTAAGAAAAGTAGATAAATGCAATGTATATATATGATATTCGTATACGCTTATGGGCTTCGCTTATGTATTGGTTGCTCCGCTTAGCAGCTTAAAATCATAAGACTAAATAAAGATAGCGGAAAAAACTTATAGACAAAAATGTTCACAAGAGAATGCTCTATAAAAAAGCTCTGATGTATATTTTCCATAAAATCAATAAAAAAAAGTTATTACGCTTTAAAACAATTCATCCCTTAATTTTTCGCGTAATTTTGTTTATAACTTTTTTATTATTAATTTTACAATAAAAAGTTTTGAATGAAAGTTGTAAGTAATATTAATGTCTACAAAAAAGTGTCTAACAAAACGGAATTCGCGAGATAAACGCAAAAAACCTGTTGCACCCTTATTTCTAAGATGGCGGCCGCGGGACACAACCCCCGACCCCGAAAACTCAAACTTAAGTTGACAGTGATGGGCTTTACATAATAAAACCATAAACTCGCATACTTCTAAAATTACTTACTTAAATCTTCTTTCGACTGGACTATAATACACAAAATCAAAATGTGAATATCTCAAAGCAACAACCGTTGCCGACTAAGCAGTCAAATCAAAATACATACATATAAACGACAGTAACCAGCAAATTTCTTTGTTAACCGTTCTAAATGAAATTTCTGCTGTTAAAATAGAATACAAGAGCGCGGTGACAATGCTAAATATTTTACAAACAGAAAAGCAACTCTTAGTTGAAAAAACGGAACATATGCATTCCAAGATTAAAGGTATGCGCAAATCACACGCCGAAGATGTGGTATCGGCTATTTTCATGCTCACAAAAGAAGTTAAAGAACTTCGACGCATTACATGCTCTTGCAAGTGTGCTAATAAAAAGGTGAAAAGTGCATCAAAACAAGTGTCTCCTAAGTCTGCCGTTAATTTGCCATCTACCGCTTCTTCGCTCTCTTTTCAAATAAATCCTCTCCCAGCTGTCGAAGAGGGAAATAAATCTAATCATCTCTTACAAACAGCTCAGCCAATCGAGCAACGCAATTCCAACATTCTGTCGTGTGCAGCAACGGTGGTGGATTCTGCTGCGCCTGTGACTGCATCCTACGCCGACGTAGCTAAATTAATTTCACATCCCCAACAAAATGCCTCTGCAGCAGATGCCCCTGCTTCTGCTTCTAACTCTGCGTCTGCTCATTCTATCAGGACTTCGAATAAGCCAAAAGTGAAAGCGCTTACTCGTAAAATCGTTGTAGGGTCGAGCTCAAATGGTAAATTAAATGTTGCGCATAGAATGAAATGGTTACACTTATCTTCATTTAAGCCATCTGTAACAACAAATAATATTATCGCCTACGTATCTAAGCATTCATCTATTAGTTCGGAAATGATGTCTTGCTATAGCCTTGTAAAGAAGGATTTGGCTGTTGATTCGCTAAAGCGAGTGGACTTTAAACTAGGGGTCTCCTCAAATCATTATGACAGCCTACTAAATTCAGAGCTCTGGACAGCTGGCGTAAAAGTACGCCCCTTCAAGTTTTTTCAAGAGCGAGTAAACAAAGAAGTGATTACTTAGGAACTGTACCTTACGTTCTGTCTCCTGCCAATGATTTGTTAACAAGCTATTCGCTGTACTATCAAAATGTGAGTGGAATGCGTACTAAGCAAGCAAGTATATCAACCGCCGCAGAATTAGTTGCCTTGCCCAGGCCTAACAATCGAATTAAAATTTATTATGAAAATGCGTCCGGACTAAAGTCAGATGAAGTGTGATTGCAGCTCGCTGTAATCGTCACGCATCACTCATTCAATTACATGAGACTTATATTGTATTAGACCAGCTATGTGTGCGAATTCATGGTCCGCATAGTTTTCTTTATATTTACATATGTGTACGAGGATTATATTCCACCCTTAAGTAATGACTGCTTGTATAAGTCGCATGTGAACAACGTTTTAGCCCTTCATGATGTTATTGGGAACAACCAATTATGTGTCTTAGGGGATTTTAACTTAAGCAATATAAATTCGTTATACAAGGTGGGTGTAATAAGACCTACTATTGTTAAGCACAAATAACTTTTTTATTTTTTGACATATTTATTTTTCTCTTTTTGTAGGCTTTAATTGAATTGTTGGAAATTTATTATGGAACCCTACAGTACAACACAACGCGTTAAAATTATCGATTTTTTCTATTCTTACACAATTAGCCACACAAATTGGTTTCTTAAATAATGTTTTGATGTCGGATGAAGCGCATTTCCATTTAAATGGTTATGTCAACAAACAAAACTGTAGATTGTGGGGCTCTGAAAATTCAAGGGCAACACACCAACATCAGTTGCACCCATCTAAATGTACTGTTTGGTGCGGTGCTATGGCCACTAGAGTTATTCGTCCATATTTCTTCGAAAATGAGGATGAAACGCCGGAATCGGTTTCAGGAGCTTCTTACAGAACATTGATTCAAAACTTTTTGCGGCCAATGGTGGAGCAGTATCCTAATTTGTGGTTTCAACAAGATAGAGCAACTGCGCATACTGCTAGGCAGAAGTCTTTAGTCATTAGTAGGTCTTATTTGGCCCACCCTGTATTTAGACAATAACGTATATCTAACGCCTTCAAACGTCAATAGTCTTACTGAATCTTTTTTATTGATAATTAGCGGACACGACAGACTTCGTTCTGTCAAATAGATTTTGAATGTGGCAGTTTATATTTCGACCTTATGACGTTTTTACTCTGCTGACCCTCACACACCGCCCTATCATCATAGTGACGGTTCTGTTCAGGAGAATTAAAGAAAAGGGTCAGCTCGGGTAACCTAAGTATCTTCGCTTCCACGAACTTGGGCCACCCTTTTGGGACCCACTAAAAACCCCGTCTGGGATGCTTGCCAAACCAAACTAAGAGGGTAACTTAAGGTTCAAACCTGATTGAAAAATAATCTAAAGGGATAGTGGGAGCCTAAAGGTGACAAATATTTATAAAGTGGATGCTTCAATGACAAAACATAGAGATAATTAATTATTTATTATTATTATTATTAACATAGGGTTAATAACCGATATTATAAAGAATAATGAAATAAAACGTGTATAAGTAGTTTCAGTAATCGCTTTATTGTAAATCAAGTGAATCATAATTATTAACAAAAATCTGTTTTATTTTTATTGTAGTGCTTTATGATATACAATGTTTTTGTTTGATTACCTGATGAATATCTCAACATACAATTGACCATGTGAGAAACATGGGTTTTCTAGATTAAAAATGTTTGTGTTTGTTATTCTTAACATATTATATGTTTGGATTTGTTCAGCCCTGCATGATTATTCTTAGAATTTACTTAAATATTTTTATTTATTATTTGTGAATAAAATCATCCCTTAACTTGTTCTGAAGCTAAAGCAAAAGAAAGAATATTATCACTTTTGTGTGAACGCATTAGATCCTCCAACGCAACCACGCACACACACGAACGAGCATACACACACGAACGCGCAATATTTGTATGGGAAAAAGAAAAGGGCTGTTTCAGGGTTTTCCCGAAAATTTTTCGAATTTTTCTCGCCGTACAAACCATCCTTGGACTTCAAGGAACATTTAAAAAAAAGATTTGTTGAGATTGGTCCATGTTGCAGCCTTTTTCTTCTATATCGCCGATCAATGTTCACCATATTCCTTTAAAGCTAGACTTTGATATTTTAGAATGTTTTGAATCCAGCCCTGATAGCGCTCATCCTTCCTTTAATTTTGCCAGGTGTGATTTCCAAACTCTAGGTAATGCCTTACGTGAAATTGATTGGGAAGTATCTCTAGGCAATATTCAAGTTGCTGAACGCTTTGAGATATTTAAAACTTTAGTCCTAGATATATGTTCTCAACATGTTCCAATTTTTAAGCGTGTAAATTTTTAGATTCCCTGGTGCACGAAAGAACTTAAACATCATAAAAATTTGAGAAATAAGTTTTTTTAGAAGTTCAAGTTAACTAACTAACGAAACCTGCTATTATGACTTTTATCCTCCACAGGAATAAGTTTCGTACTTTAAATAAGTTTTTGCATAAGGAATACATTCATAAATTTGAGCTTAATATAAAAAGTAATCCGAAGAATTTTTGGCGATATATTAAATCGATTAAAAAAGCCTCTTCTACTCCTAATTCTTTTTTATAGGGACGTAACGGCCTTGCTGTCAGTGATGCCGCGAATTTATTTGCCGATTTCTTTTCGTCTAACTTCGTGTCTTATGAAGATATTCAGGAAGTACATTTGGCAGCCGTTCGCCATAATTTCTTGTGGAAAGTGTCTTCTTCAGTTGACTTCGGTTCGCTTGTTAGATCAGATGATGATGCCATTGAGGGATTGTTAACGATTAAAAACTCTGCTCATTCGGATGTAGACGGGCCTTTGGTAACTTTGTTTAAAAATTGTCGCTCTTTGGTGCAACCTCTTAAACCAAATTTTAACAAATCCATGGCTGAATATATATTTTTCGATGATTGGAAGCTGACTTCAGTCACTCCTATTTTCAAAAGCGGTAACAAAAGCGATATTGTAAATTACAGTACAATTTCCAAATTATCTGCTGTATCTAAACTTTTTGAATGTGTTGTTAAAGACAAGTTATATTTTAGCGTTAAACATCTAATTAGTTCTCGACAGCATGGTTTTGTAGCAGCAAGATCTACGTTATCTAACTAATCCGTTTTTTCTGATAATTGTCACGCAGGCTTCCACAATGGTTTCCAAACTGACGCTATATACACGGATTTCTCTAAAGCCTTTGATAAAATCTCCCGTACGATTTTAGTGACTAAATTTTCTTGTCTCAGTTTCCATTCTACTTTCCTTGATTGGATTCAGTCCTATTTAATAAAGAGATGCTGCGCTGTAGTTATGGATGGAGTTTCTTCGAAACAGTACATAGCCCCCTCTGGTGTACCTCAGGGTAGTATTTTAGGACCTATGTTATTTGTTTTGTTTATTAATGATATTTGTTCGTGTTTTTTCCATCGCTACTATTCTTCTCTTTGCTGATGATCTAAAAGTTCAAAGCTTAATTTTATCACGCACCCAGATTATGCCGTTCCCAATTCTCTTGCTATGCTCGCTTTTGTTAGACGTCACTCATCGCACTTCACTGACCCATATACTCTTAAGATATTATACTCTGCGTTTGTTCGGTCCAAATTAGATTATGCTTCTTTTATTTGGAGACCTTATCATGCAGTCCATATAAATTGAGTGGGTTAAAAAAATCGTTGTGCGTTTCGCACTACATTCACTCAATTTCTCACACCCGAAACCATCATACGAATCTCGCTATCGTTTTATTAATCTCTTTCCATTAAGTGATAGAGGTACTTTTCAGGCAGTATCATTTATCTTTGATCTCATTAAGGGGTAACACCACTGTAGAAATTTTAAAAAATTGATTTTTTTTTTATAAGCTTAAAAAATTCTTTGAACCTTTTAAAATAGAGAACAAAAAGTTTTGTACGTTACCGAAGTTTATTTCATAAATATTTTAAGCTTTTAACCAAGCGTTAGTGACTGCTACCTAACGACTTCTCCAAATTTCCAAACTTTAAACGCGTTTTTCTCAAAACACGTTTTCTGAAACTGGCACGCAGCATAACTCAAACAATTTTAAATATTTTTAATCAGGTTTTTCACTACGTCTGTATAATAACCTTCTTAAGAGAAGAGCGTAGGGGATTTTCGATAGATTAATTTGAACGATTGTTATAATTATTTAAGTGCCGTTTTTTTAGTGCTAAATAGAGTTTTTTCCTTCAAATGCTTGCTAATTCCACAAAAATAAATATTTTTTAAATCCCCTACGTGTTTCTCTAGCTATTCTTATCTAGATTAAGAAAAAAAATGTTTCTTTGTTCCAGATTAAAATTTGCACCCTCTGTGCTGCGTGCCGCGGAGCTCTTTCAAGAGAAACCACATTACAAAAATGTCTCCTATGCCGCCATTTTGTAAAATTTGTCGATCTAACTTTGTAGTTTTGTATTTTAGTATATAAGTAATAACTTCCCAAATCAGAGTGATTGTTTTTCCTTTCCTTCTATACAAAAAAATTCTTTAACAATCGTGTTTATTTTACGCGTGTACAGTGGTGTTACCCCTTAATGGACAAATTGGCGTTCCGGTCCTTCTAGAAAGAATACAGTTTAATGTTCCTTGCAGAAATTTTAGCCGTTGCAAACTTTTTCGCGTTGGCTTTACTTTCTATGTAAGAAATCTGAATAATACCTAGTATATATTTGTTATACGGCGGCCGCCGTAGCCGAATGGGTTGGTGCGCGACTACCATTCGGAAATAACAGAGAGAACGTTGGTTCGAATCTCGGTGAAACTCCAAAATTAAGAAAAACATTTTTCTAATAGCGGTCGCCCCCCTTCTGCCATGAAAAAGCTCCTCATAAAAATATCTGCCGTTCGGAGTCGGCTTGAAACTGTAGGCCCCTCCATTTGTGGAACAACATCAAGACGCACACCACAAATAGGAGGAGGAGCTCGGCCAAACACCCAAAAAGGGTGTACGTGTCAGTTATATATATGTATATATTTGTTATTTTAGTTTCTTAAGTATTAATTTTGTTAATAGCTTCTATATATTTTTAGCAATTTAATGGTTTCTTATGTTGTTAATCTAAGTTTTCTGCACTGTTTAATATTAAAGATTGTAAATTTGTATTTTAGTTCTGAAATTTATATCTTAAATGTCTGTTCTGAGTTTTGTTAGACATTAAATAAATAAATAAATATATACACACGTACATACATGCATACATACATATGTATAGGTACACATTACCATATGTGTACATGTATATACAATTATTTATACATATATCGTATACTTATATCATACTCTGCGAAAGTGAAACAAGGGTACGTTGGGATTTGCTAATAAAGAGTGTGACGTTAAACGCGAAATCGTTAGTTAATTTAAAATATAAAATTAAATAAATAAAAATTTTTGTTTCGAACAATAAGTGTAATTAAACTAAAATTAATATGTAAATAAAAAAATTAAACGTAAATACAGATTGTTTACAAGGAAGCAACTCAAACAAAAATCGATTTTTCTCAAATTTGTGTAACACATTTCGTAGTATTGTGCTACTGTGCTTGCTCATCCTTTCGTGGCCTGACCACAGCCTTGTCCAACAGCTATTTTTCGTTTTTCTGATTGAGATTTGTGCAGGCTATTCAGCCACCTTTTCGTTTTCGTTTTTTTCAACTACAAATTCTCACAGCTACTTTTTCGTTTCTGTGGATATTGAGCAAATTTTTCGAGAGTTTAAATAATTTAACTCAAAATGAGCAAGCTAAAGACAGCAATTCCAAGCCTCTCTCCAAGTAAGGAGATGATGGAATTGAAATCATTAACGCGCCAACGAACTGTTGCGAAAAATAGTACATATAGTGCGCATGAAGGCGTGTCTCTCGAAAAAACAATGCCGTTAGATCTAATTGAATTGGAGTGTAGACTTGACATTTTGAACTCTCATAGCGATAACCTCATGAAGTGTCAGTCAAAAATTGAAGAAATCGACGAGGAAGACATAGCCCGTGGGGAGTTAGAGGACCTAATAGGGGAAACTAAGTCCGTTATAAAACTTACTTTGGCGAGAAATAAATCGTCAATAGCCGAAACATCTTTTGTTGCACCTCACAGCTCCCGACTACCGAAATTAAATTAAATTTAAAGTTTAGTGCACAACGATGCTATAATCCCAGACATCGAGAAATTTAATCACTTGGTTAACTGTCTTTCTGGTGAAGATTTGGGAACGGTAAAGGCCTTCCAAATGTCGGACGAAAATTATTCGAAGGCGTTGGTTAGTCTCAATTACATCACAATTTCCAAACTTTTTGGGCTGCCAAGTATCCCAAAGCCATCTGCGCTTTCATTGCGCACAATGATTGATACACTATCGGCTGTTTACGACTCGTTGCTGTCGCTGGGTGACGAGAAAAACATCACAAACGCTATCATGATTCATCTGGTAATGTCGAAATTTGACCGCGTTACTCGGTTGAAGTGGGAGGAGCAGTTGGATTATGATAAGCTGCCATTATGGCGTGAGTGTGCGGCAGCATTAAATAAACGCTACCAACACTTATCTGCCAATGAAGCCTCAACGTCAAGGCTAAAGCCGTCAATCAGTCACAGCATACAGAAACCCCGCCTGCATGCGGAAAGGACAAAATCTGTCTTAGTGACTTCAAACACAAAACCGCCGGTGTGTTTACACTGTACATCAAACGATCATAGTATACCCGCGTGCCCTACTTTTAAAACTCTCTCTGCTCAGCAGCGATTTGAGTTTGCTAAATCAGTTAGGACGGGCATGGTGAGAGCCTTGTAGAGTGTTAGTTTTGTTCGTCGAGAGAGGACTTTACTACTGATTTGCCTACTTAGTCCAAAGTAGCACTTGTTGGCAAGAGAGATTCTACGTTAGATTTTTCAGAGGCTAGTTCCACAAAATTCACACCTGAACAAATTGAGTGTGAACAAGTTTTCGAAAAACTATTACAGTTTTGCCGTCAGGAAGGCCTCAAGTAAGACTGCCTTTCAAAAATGATTGTAAGTTACTCGGTAACTCCTATGAAACCGCGGCTAGGCCTAAAGCCTAAAAAGCCCATCGCATTTAAAGCAAAGGCAGGACACTCACAGAGAAAGTGCTCAGTGCTATCCGCCTCCTCCAAGCACGACAGAGCCATTGGGTCCCCAATGACTCCAATGGTGGTCATATGCTGACCCCAAGGGTTGTGTCCTGTAATGGTACCGACTAAGTTTTAGTAGAAAGTTTGACAGTTTTCTGTACGGACTTGTCCCAAAGCACTTTGCAATTCTGCAGCGTTCTTGGCCGGAACATCGCCCTTTATGTAGACTGCCCACATAATCGCTGACCCAATTTATGATTCCTGCGGAACTGATTCCGATTATTGGCTTTGGCCCTTGTTGAGGAATCGCTGATCCACGGTTGGCCAATTCATCGGCAATTTCGTTTTCTTGAACACCGGAGTGTCTTGGAACCCATATAAGTACAAGCCTGTTTTGTCTTGCGATAGAATTAAGTTTTTTTTACATTCTTGAACAATCATTGAGGTTTGCTTCCCGTTCTCTAGGGCCTTCAGTGCAGCCTGACTGTCACTTAAAACTCCAATCTGTTTCACGCTCCATCTCCTCTCGATTATCCATTCGTCTACTTTCAGGATGGCAAAAACTTTTTTTGGAAAACAATTGCCATTTCCCCCATAGCGTAGTGATACTTATCACTATCGTTTAAGTACCATCCGGCTCCAGACCCTATTTCACTCTTGGACCCATCGATAAGGAAAATATCCATCAAACCTCCCTGCATGCATTCTGGATTGCTCCAATGTTCACGCAATGGAAATCTGACATCAAATTTCCTTCCAAATGAAACTGTGGATACCAGGTCGTCTTTAGGTGCCAAAAACCGAGGATACTGTTCAGATAGCTACCTAAAGATTTCTCTGTGTCCCGAAATTCCGTCTTCGTGCCAGAAACCATATTTATGGAGTCTACACATTACTTTTATCGCTTCCTGTTGTACTCATGGCACCCGTGATGCATTAACATACACTTGTTTGCAGCCCTTCCTAGTTCCCGGATTGTGGACTTAACCTTGCTCCGTCGCCACCAGACCACAGAAGCGTAAGTGATGATTGGTCTGACAAGTGCTGTGTATATCTATAGGACCACAGCAGGTTTCAGACCCCAGGTTTTACCAATGGCTCTGCGGCATTGCTGAAAAATCCTTAAAGCGCGAAACACCTTCAGTGAAGCGTGTGTCTCCTAAGTCAGCTTCTTATCCAAGATTACTCCTAGATATTTAACTTCATCGGAAAGACCAAGCGTCACACCTTACAGTGTTGAAAAACTGAGTTCATCCAATTTCCGTTTTATTGTAAACAAGACTATGGTTGTTTTGTTCGGTTTTACGGAAAGACCTTGTCTTATGCACCAGTCATCGATTTTGTCAAGAATCCTCTGCACTTTCGTGCAAAGCCTCCTTAAGGATTTATCCGATGTTAGCGCACAGACATCGTCCGAATATGCTTTGAGATGAAAACCAAGATCCTGCATCTCCGCTAGTTGAGAGTCTACGACAAAGCACCACAGCAGCGGAGAAAGAACACCCCCTTGGAGACATCCTTGCTTGGCCCTGACGGTGATTAGTTCGTCACTGTTCTCACCAGAAGCTGTTATCACAGCGAGGATGGAATATATCCATTTTACAATGGTTTGCTTAACGACACGTAGGTTCGGTAGAAGAACATATCGAGCCGAAAGTGACATTATCAAAAGCCCCCTAAATGTCCACGAACACGCACATTGTGTATTCAGCAGCTTCAAGCCCGGCTTCAATCTTGCTAAGAGGATCGTGTAAGGCTGATTCACATGATTTTCCACTCTGGTAAGTGTGTTGATTTCTTCTACGTGGACTTCTCGGCAATACTTCCACTCGAATATGTTTCTCCACCACTCGTTCTAGACTTTTCAACACGAACGATGTCAAACTGATTGTTCTAAAACTTTTTGCTAGGGAATAGTCGTCGTTTCCTGGTTTCGGAATAAATACTACTCTAATGCGTTGCCATTGGGATGGTATATAACCAAGTGCAAGAGAGGCTGTCAAGATCCTTTTCAGGGCCTCAATCAGCCTGTCTCCCCCTTTTTAAGCATTAAGTTCTCAAAGGAAGACAGGGAAAACGTTATCGGTGATTTTGTCACTATCCGACTAGCAATATACGAGCTGGAGCTGTACCTAGAGGTTCCACCGTTGCTATCGTTATTGTTCATACCACTTTCTACTTCAGAGAGAGTTCTACTACCCGGAAAATGGGTTTCGAGTAGAGCATTAAACGTTTCCGATTTGGAAATGGTGTATGAACCATCAGATTTTCGAATGGAATCCAGCCTTATTGAGCGGTCTAGATGAGGAACTTTACAAATTCTCGCTGTTTCCCTCATTTCTTCGACGTTACTGCTGAAATTTCTATAGGATTCAAGTTTAGTTTTCCGTACTTTTTTCTTATATTCTCTCTGTGTAAGTCGATGATTAGCCGAGTCCTCTTCTGTTTGGGTCTTTAAGGCCTTATTAAGAAGTTTTCTGGACTGTACACGAAGCTTCGACAGTTCAGGGTTCCACCAACAAACCGCTTTCCCCTGTCTACTTTGCCTGAGTGGGCACAGTTCCTCAAAACAATTGATTAAAGTACCTTCTATTTTCTCAGTAGCATCTTCATTCATTTCAATTGATTTAAGTTTTTTCAGGCTTGGTAATCGATCTGTTACAAGCTCACCATACCTGTCAAAGTCCACATTCGAGGATTCCTACCAGAAGGTATTGATATTTTATCAATTTCCAGTCGGAATTCGATAAGACGATGATCAGAAAGAGAGTCCTCTTTAAAAACTCGCTATCGGTTGATTTGATTTCCAACTGACCTATTGGTAAGTGGTAAATCAATCGCCTCTTGTCTCCTTTCGGTCACAAAGGTTAGCTTATTACCTTAGTGTTTTTAATGACTAAGTCAGATTACAGGATAAAATCCAGTAACTTGAGACCTTTGGGGTAGCATTTGCTGCTTCCCCATACAATGTTCTGTGAATTTGCGTCACAGACCACTATTAGCCCCAAAATATTGGATTCTGCATACTTGACTACTTTCCTTAGCCTCCTATAAGGAGGTGGCTGTATAGAGTCGTGGGGTAGGTAGGCCGAAACTATGATCGCTTCGACACTGTTCCCACTCTTCCAGTACTTTATTTTTGCAACAACGATATCTCCGGAGCATAGCTCTTTTAACATCGTGTGTTCGATCAACCTCGGCATGATAATACATGCTTGCAGTCACACATTCCCTTCACAATTAAGTATTTGTCCCCACGACATAGCACCTAGACCACAGATACGCTTGGGGCATACCAATGGTTCTTGTATTAGTATTATGTGTGGGTTTGTTTGCAGTTTTGCATGCCTACGGCACAGGAGAGCCGTAGACGCTTTGCTATGCTGCAGATTTATCTGTGTAAATATGATATTACTCCCGTCATGAGACTGAGTATATTTACGCTTTGTCCTCCACCTTCTATGGGACACGAAAATATATTCGCCATAAGGTGAGGACGGCACCCGTACTTCGACTTCAGCACCTGGAGGGACCCAAGACCGGTACCCAGTATCAGGAGGGAAGCCGCCTTCGAAGTTCTAGCGAACTTCTACCTGGTGCACGAGTATACTCTCCAGACAGTCGTTTCAAGATCTTAATTCTGAACACGAATGTGTGTGAGGAGTTCTGCTGAATTACAGGAAGACCCGGAATCCATACACTCGCTCGTACCAGCCTTTCTTTGCTACTTTCAACAAGAATGAACTTGCTGTTTTCGCAGGCTGGAATTTTTCCTATCTCTTTTCTAGCCATTTTCGGAAAAAAGCAGTGGAACACCTTTACAATGCAGTCCACCACGCTTTTACCCTCCAAAGTCGGCGGGTCCTTCGACTCACTGATATCTTTCCAAATAAAGCTGTCAAGATAGTCTTGTTGCCCTTTGGACAGTAGACCGTCTTGTTTGTCGGTATGCATCTCTACCGTCATTGCCTTTGTTGCCACTCTCGCGAATGATTCGCCAGACGTTGTCGGAAGAGTGCCATTCGACATTTGAGGTCCTTTAGCTTTTGCCTTGTCAGGTTGATGCTTGTCTGCCTTAGATTGGGTCGAGGATGCAGGCATTTCCTCTTCCCGGTCGTTGGCACAGACCCCGTTTTGTTTCTGGAGGAGTGCAACGTTACAGAGGAATTCTCTGTTCTGTCACGCTTTCCCGTTTCCATTACAGGTGTCCAAGTTGACGGAGCTTGAGTACCTACCCTAGTTAATGCTTCGGCTTTCTTCGCCTTCTGTCTCCTTCGTTTGATCTGCCTTGCGGATAGACCAGCTCCTGCATTTGAATCTCCAATAACTTCAGTATTTTCACCGGTACTTACCTGATTCGCACCAAGTTTGACCCTTCTCAAAGACTTACTCGGTACCAGAGATCCATCTGAGTCTAATGAGGGATTTTCCGCCATCTCCCCATCCTCCACAACTGGGTCAGTTGCTTCGGATCGTTTCGACGACGGTATATTGCCCACACTCACTCGGCTTTCCATTGGCATAGCCAATGTGCCATGTTCCATCACTAGTAGTGCGCTTCCGTTCCGCGGATGGGTGGATACCCAATTCCCATAAGAAGCTGCCCTCACGACTTGCTCATTGGATCCGAAAATTTCGAATCTCTAGATCTTATTAGAAGTGAGGTAAAAACACTAAACTCGGCAGCATTCAATTTATCTAAGTGGTTTTCAAATCACCCATCTCTTTTCGATTGGGTTCTGAGAAGGCCTTAAACTTCAATGGCACAGACTCCACAAAAACACTTGGAATTCATTGCTTGTCGAAGGAAGATTTGTTCCGGATTGTCTTAGATGACAAGTTTACCAGTTTACGAGCCACTAAACAAAACATATTATCAGTTTCGGCTCGTCTTTTCGATCCTCTTGGCTTACTTGTCCCTCCAGTTACCAAATCAAAAATCTTATTGCAAGAGCTTTGGCTGCTAAAACTAGATTGGGATGAGTCAATTCCATTGCGCTGGGAAAATTTCAAAGCCAAGCTATTGCAACTACTATGAATAAGCATTTCTCGGTTAGTACTTACCAAGTCCGGTGCAAACTGCCAAATTCATGGCTGTATGGCTGCTGCGTATACATACATAGCCAATCGGTTGGTGGAAGGAAATGTATGCTTCTTAGCTCTAGAGCTCTTGGCAGCGCACTTGTTGGCCAAATTATGATCCCGAATAGCGCCAATGTTGAGTCGGCCAATTGAAAACATAATATAAACTTCTGAATAGACTCCGAAATTGTTTGCACAGAGTGCCCGAAATCCAATAGTTGATGGTTAAAGCTACTTGGAGAGATGTGCCAACTAAGCAAAATCCCGCGGATCAAGTGTCTCGGCATTGTAACGTAGACGAATTGAATAATTCTATCTGGTTTAGCGGTCTACAGTTCCTCCTAGAGGACCCTGCGTTATGGCCGGCAAGCACCAGCTCTCTCCAGAAGACGAAGTATTAGAGAAGAAAGGAAACGCAATAATTTTAGTTGCTCAAGCAAATGAATAGCATCTAATCATGGAACTCACGAAATCGTATCTTCTCATGAAAAACTGCTTCTTATTGTCGCTTACATTAGAAATCTATCTGCGACAATTACACAAATGGCGGCTGAGGACATTAAATAAAGTTTCCTCAAAGTCATTCAGGTGGTTCAACATGTTGAATATGGTGAACAAATTATGAGACTCACCAATGGTACCTCCCTACCCTCAAGTTTGCAAAACCGTAATCCGTTTTTGCACAACTATGTACTCGGAATTGTCGCTCTCGTTTAATTTAGTGGTAGGAGGCCGCCTATTACATGCGCCTCTCCCATATGATGCTAAGTTCCCACTGTTCTTAAGCAAGAACTCGCACTTCGTTACCACATACTTTCGGTACCTTCCTTTTCGAAATCAACATGCTGGGGCAAAAGCATTGGTAGCGCTTCTCCGAGACCGCATTTGGCTGGTTAATGTTCGAGAAGCCTGTAGTCGTACCGTTCGAAACCAAGTACACTGCTTTCATTATATGCCGAAGCTACAAACCCAAATAATGGGAAATTTGCCTGCCGATAGGCTTCGTGCACCAAGACCCCTTCTAATATGTGGAGTAGATTTTTGTGGTCCCGTATATACTACACTAAAAATATGAGGTAGACTTCCAGTAAAAACATACATCGCAGTGTTCGTTTGTTTCACTTCTAAGGCAGTACATTTAGAACTAGTAACAGACTTGTCTTCTAATTGTTTTATTTTCGCCCTAAAGAGGTTCACTTGACGCCGAGGGATGCCGCAGAAAATATACAGCCACAACGCTACCAACTTCGTCGGCGTCGATCGCAAGCTTTGCGAGCTGAGGGAAGTTTTCGAGGTCCAAGAAACGGAGGTCCAGAAATACGCAACGGGCGAAGGATATGCCTTCGCCTTTATAACACCCAGGGGGCCGCACTTCGGCTGGCTATGGGAGGCGGCAGTAAAGTCCGCCAAATATCTTGTCGTGCGCGCAATCGCCAACGCGCTGTTCATCGCCGAAGAACTCTAGACGCTGCTCGTCGAGGTAATACTCAACTCGCGAACTCTGGTATCACTGAGGCAGGACCAGAACGATGGAGGGGACCTGACACCAGCGCACCTACTAGCTGGGTGCCCCGTTCGAGCGCTGCGACCAGCACAAGTATCGATAGACCCAATGCGTTGCTGCGACAGATGGCAACTTGTTTGTTGTCTCAAGCAACAGGTTTGGCGGCTGTGGTCCAGGAACTACCTGTGGGGTCTTAAACAGAGAAGCAAGTGGTTGCATCCGAAGCGCAACCTCGAGGTGAATGACCTCGTCCTGGTCCAGGAGGGCAACACACCACCGCAGCAATGGATGCTCGGTCGCGTCGCATCAATTTTACCAGGTCCACTTAGCAGACGTGGCAACCAAAGCGGGCATAATTAAGCGCTCCGTTCACAAACTCGCCGTGCTGCCAACACAAGTTGAAGGATCGTGATCCTGTCAAGGTGGCCGGTGTTACGCTAAATGACGTTTCGCTTAGATAATTTTCCTTAATTATAAATCTAATTTAATTTAATAATAATAATTTAATTTTAATATATTTTAAGAATAAGTATTATCACCAAATGGCGGCTGCCGTAGCCGAATGGGTTGGTGCGTGATTACCATTCGGAATTCACAGAGAGGTCGGTGGCTCGAATCTCGGTGAAAGCAAAATTAATAAAAACATTTTTCTAATAGCGGTCGCCCCTCGGCAGGCAATGGCAAACCTTCGAGTGTATTTCTGCCATGAAAAAGCTCCTCATTAAAATATCTGCCGTTCGGAGTCGGCTTGAAACTGTAGGTCCCTCCATTTGTGGAACAACATCAAAGACGCACACCACAAATAAGAGGAGGAGCTCGGCCAAACACCTAACAGAAGTGTACGCGCCAATTATTTATTTATTTTTTTTATTATCACCAAATTTGAATTATATAACTTTTTCATTTAACTGTAACTTTAAATTTTAAGTTTGCTGTTTATTTTTCGCTAGATAATAACACTATATGTATTTATAATATAAGTACATATATAGCAAAATACAGCATAAATAATACATATTTAATTTTAAGTATATTTATAGTCCGTTAGTTAAGTTTCGGCTAAGACACTATAAAAACATGAATTTAAAAATAAAGAAGTTACTTGTAAACTAACACCGAACGCGCTCACATTTTATTTTTATTTTACACGAAAGTAGTCAAAAGGCTATTTATTGTTTCGCGCACTTCCCAATTAAAATAATAAAATATTTTATAATCTTAAAAACGCTTAAGATTTTTCATGGTCTACAAATACCTGATCAATTATAGACCGCCCTCTGCTGCAAGCGAAAGTGAATGTTCCTAAGGTATTAAGTAACACAACGCCTATTGGCGCGAAGGTTGCCTCCACCAACCGTTCTCTTGGCTTTGTGTGCATGCTGCCCAAACTCTCGTCCAAGCGTTGAGGTGGATTGAACGCTTCCCTTCTAGCTCAAGTTCAAGAGCCGCCATTGTGCGTGCGAATGTTTCTAACTACCAATTAGGTGGCGTATAGTAGCTTACGTTGGGGAGATTTGCAGCTCACCACCTTAATCGCCGCTAACATTCCAACCTATGAGTGAATATTTTTGTAGGACTCTGAAAACAGAGCGCCATCCAAATTGTTTTCAGCGACGTATGTCATGCCATCTGCGTTTTTTCCATAATAATCGCATATGCCCTGTGCCTACTAGATCTGCCACTTATTTACCTCTTACAGGATTCTTCTTTTGGACTTTCGTCCATTCTTCCTAGGGTGCAAAAGGCATCGGTGCATGCGGTAGCTGTCGTCTTTCCTTATTTTGGCAAATACAGACTTTGCTGCGGTCTGCGGTGTGACAGTTTTATGACTTACTCTATCTCTAGCTCAGTGTTTGGTTCGGTTGTTACTGTTGCCTGTGTAAAGGACCTTCTTATGACGGTGGTCCGATCAAAAGCTTCTTCAGCTTCGGTATTTAAATTATCATTGCTTTTATTTCGTTTTTTTTTTGTTTTTTTGTTCAAATTCGTTTTTTATTTGCCCCTTACTTTTTTTAAACCAAATTGATGCCAATATTATATGCACTATTCTCGTTGGATTGTCGGTTTTCAGCCTATTTACATTTTATTAAGTCTAAAAAATTTGACTTTTCTACACCTTCAGCCGTTTTTTATCACGATAAGTTTGATAGTTTTGCTAGCGCAGTTGGCTGGGTCATGTCGTCTAAATAGATATAAACGCTCCGGTTCTGAAAGTACTCGATGCGGTACCAGCTAGTGGTAGCAGAGGAAAGGGAAGGTCCCATCTGTGTTGGAAAGATCAGGTGGAAAAAGGCTTCGCTTGACTTGGTGTGTCCAAATGCCACCGGTTAGCACGAGAAAGAAACAATTGGAGCATTTTGTTAAACTCGGTCAAAATCGTGTAAGCGGTTATCGCGCCAATTAAGAAGAAGAAACAGTTTTCGTTTCCCGAAATGTTTGCTCTTTGCTGAGGGTTTAAAAGTATATTCCAACATTACGAAACTAGTTGATGCACTTGAGCTTCAAGATGACATTGTCAGCGTTTGTCGGCTTTCTTAAAACATCAAAAATAGCTGGCGGTTTAAAAGTAAAGGGTAATTTTTTAAGAGCTATAGGAAAGTTGTTCAAAAAAACACACGTAAAATTCAGAAAAATGCATGAACATTTTTATTTAAACCGATAGAACAGTCCATATAATTTAATGTTTGAAGATTATTTCATGCAAATCTTGACCGCGACTGCGCTTCAAATGGTCCATCCGCTTAGTCCAATTTTGGCATACTCTTTCCAATGTTTCGGCTGGTATCTCATGATCATAAATACTTTAATGCTGTCTTCCAATGCGTTAATTGAAGCAGACTTGTCTGAATTGAGATGAACTTTAACATAGATCCACAAAAATAATCTAAAGGCGTTATATCGCACAATCTGGGTGGCCAATTGACAGGTCCCGAACGTGAAATAAAATGTTCACCGAACTCGCCTCTCAACAAGTCCATTGTTACGAGTGCTGTGTGGCATGTGGCACCGTCTTGCTGAAACCACATGTCATGCAAGTCAAGCTCTCGCATTTTGGACAAAAAAAAGTTGGATATCATTTCAAGGTAGTGCTCACCATTCACAGTTACGTTGCGATTCGCCGCATCTTTGAAGAAGTACGGTCCAATGATATCTCCAGCTCATAAACCGCACCAAACTGTGACCTTTTCTGGATACATTGGTAGCTCTTGCAATTGTTCTGGCTGATCTTCACTCCAAAATCGACAATTTTTCGATAAAAGAGAGGATCTTCGGCCAACTTTGCAAGAGCCCATTCACCAAAAATTCTGCGTAGCGGTAGGTCGCTCGGCTTCAATTCTTGCAGCAACTGTATTTTGAAAGGCTTCACAAGTAAATCCTTTCGCAAAATTTTCCACGTTGTTGAGCAACAGAGGTCCAATTGTTGCGAACGGCGACGAATCGATAATTGATGGTCTTCATTAACACTGGCCGATACAGCTGCGATATTTTCTTCAGTACGCACTCTACGTAAGCGTGTTGGTGGTTTGATGTCTAATAATGTAAATCTGGTTCTAAATTTAGTCACAATAGTTCGAATAGCCGCTTCAGTGGGTCGATTAAACTGACCATAAAATGAAAGAAGCGCGAGTTACGTACCATCACTCCATAACCCTATCTATTTATTTCTCTTTTTTGAGTTGTGAGAGTATTGTCTTACATTTAATGAAATTGGAATCATACACCAAACTATTTAAATGCTAAAATACTAAGATTTCACGAGTAAAGGTTCCCACCAAAAGATTTGCTTAGTATGTAAAATTACACCGACACGTTTTTCGCTCAATGCAGTTATGCTCTCAATAAGCATAAAGTACTGCATAAAGTGAGCGCAAAACAAGTGTTAATAGAATTAAGGAAATTTTTTGAAGTTAGTCTGTAGATTCACAACAACTAAGAAGGTTGAATTTGTTTAAAAATAAAAATTGTGAAAAAAATTAACTTTGGTGTTTTAATTTGAGTCCAAAGACTTAAAACTCATTAGTGGCGCAGTCATTGGAGATATTCCCGAAGGAATATTTAAAGAACAAGGAAGTGAAATTTTCGACCGAAACAGAAATTTAATAATGGCGAACCAGCACGACGTAGAAGAACTACTGGAGGTCATCCGCAGACAAGAAGCCGAGTTACAAAAATTACAACTGCAGCAGCAACGCTTAATACAGCAGCAGCAACAACAACAAACACAACAACAACAAACACAACACCAACAACAGGAATTTAATTTTAACATGACGCCAAGGGTGTCATCGACCAATTTCGACGCTTGAAACCCCTTTCAGAAAATCAAAACTCAAGGGCCTTTATCAATGCTATAGAATCCAATCTTACTTTATGCGGAACAAATCTGAGCCTTATTCAGTTTTGTTTGAGAATTGTGGCCGATGAAAAGATTCATGGCAATACTGGCCGGCGTGTAAGAGAACTATAAAGCGGGGCTTCGTGGGAGGAAATGAAGGGAAAAATTCAACAAGAATGCAGCCCAAAGACGACCTACGGAGAAGTCTTCAACTTGTGCCGGACAATAAAAGTAAGAAATTTAAGAGAACTGTTTAATATTACTTGTCTGACCCATTAAAACCTGTTATCTACCGACCAATTAGGGCTCTTTTAAGTGAAAATGCGACTTTGAATGAGATAATTACAAAATATACCAAATTGAAACTATTAGATGACACAAGGGCCATTGCATTTAACCATAGGGTTAATATATAATACAAAGTGAACGAAAAACAAACAACAATTGGCAATCATTAAAGCCAAGTAATAGTTTTCACAGCAATAATTGGAATACTAATAATTGTTTTCAAAATACAAATTGGCAAAAATCTAAGCCAAATAATAACTTCCAAAATGGCAACTTGAAACCGAATAGTAGCATTCAAACCCGAAATTTCAACTGGCAGAATTCAGACCCTTACCGCAGGTCACAATACAGATTAAACAATAATTTTCCAGTTGAAAATTACAGCAGAAATTCAACACAGCAATTAAATTCCAGTAAATTATTTCAGTACAATCAACCAAATTCTTCTCAAACTAGAAAATCTTATCATAGTAGGCAACAACGCCAAACTAATGCGTATCAACAAGAACCAGAGCCAATGGATATCGGTAATTTAAAAGAAGAGGAGGACGTAAATTTTTATATGACAGCTTCTCCACAAAATTGCCCAGTAACAATTAGTAACAATTGGAAATTGTAAAATTAGATGTCTCATAGACACCGGATGAGAAACAAGCATAATTAGACCTAATGTCCTTGGAAGCACTTTTCCCACTCAACAACTCAATTCACCCCTTTTTTACAGAACCATAAACGGAATAAACCAAGTGAAAAGAAATATAGAAACAAATCAAAGAAATGTTAGAGCAAAACATAATTAAGGAAAGCAATTCACCTTATAATAGTCCTTAATGGGTAGTGCCAAAGAAGATCGACAACTCTGGCATCCAAAAATGGCGAATTGTTGTAGATTACCGGAATCTAAATGAAATTACTGTTAATGATAAATTTCCAATTCCCAATATGGAAGGAATTCTTGATAAATTGGGCAAAGCTCAATACTTCTCTTCTATTGTCTTGCCAAAGGTTTTCATCAAATTGTTGTAAATGAAAATGACAGAAAAAAACTGCCTTTTCTACACTTTTTGGCCATTACGAATTCATAAGAATGCCATTTGGGCTTAAAAATGCCCCTTCGACTTTCCAGCGACTTATGAATTCAGTCCTTCGTCAGTATATAAATAAAATTTGTGTTGTCTATTTAGGCGACATCTTAATAAGCAGTACTTCTTTATCAGAACATATACAAAATATTTCAAACTTTGAAAGCAGCAGGACTTAAAATTCAAATTGATAAATGTAGCTTCTTAAAGAAGGAAACCGAATTTTTAGGTCATATACTTACACCTAAAGGTGTTAAGCCAAATCCAGCTAAGGTCGAAGTAATTCAAAAATTGAAGCCTCCGACAACACAAAAGCAGATTAAATCATTTTTAGGAATAACAGGTTTCTACCGAAAATTTATAAAAGACTATTCTAAAGTAGCTTACCCCATGATCGCATATTTAAAGAAAAATGCTAAAATCAACATAAGAGACCCAAATTATATTATAGCTTTTGAAAAACTAAAGGATATAATAACAAATCCGCCTATTTTAAAATATCCAAATTTTAATAAGCGCTTTAAGCTTATCACTGACGCCAGCAATTTTGCTATTGGTGCGGTTTTGATCCAAGATGGTCATCCTGTTTCATTCGCATCGCGAACACTAAATAATCATGAAAAAAATTATTCCACTATTGAAAAAGAGCTATTGGCAATAGTGTGGGGAGTCAAATACTATAGGCCTTATCTTTTTGGAAGAGAATTTGATCTCCAAACCGATCATCAACCACTAAAGTGGTTGCAAGTCAAAAACTCGGGTAAAGATATAAGCCCGAGATTACAGAGATGGCTAGTTCAATTAGGGGTATACGACGCAAAAATTGATTACATTGCTGGCAAAGAAAATAAATTAGCAGACTTTCTCATCCGCATTAATTGCGAAAAGTGTGAAATAAACGCGTTTAGAATCTGATGATTTAGGAATCACTCTTAACGAAACTTTTATAATAAAAAATCTAAATGCTGAAGAAGCAGCAAATCAATCTGATATATCTCTAGAAGTTCAATCCAACCATTCCCTTGAAACCGTACATTCTCAGGCAGAGAATTTCAACGATCATATTTCTATTTTAGATACCATAGTAAATAGGTTCAAAAACCAACTAATTTTAGTAAATAACAAGGAAGTTGAGGTCATGGAAATTTTCAAAAACAAAAGAATCTTTATCGATAAACAAGATATTGACTCTGACAATGTAACTAATATAGTCCGAAGAAATTTTGATAAAGGAAAAGTGGCGATATTTTCCCAAATTAATGATCATGAATACAACAAAATACAGCAGATTTTAATTATTATAACAATTTCTTAAGTAGTGAACGGTTATCATTTGTAAGATGTAGCTTTTTAGCACAGGACATCCAGGATGAAAGCGAGTTAAGAAAGCAAATATCTCTGTTTCATAAGTACGAAACTGGGCATTCTGGAATATTAGTAACTTACGAGGGCATGAAGCACAAGGTTTATCATCCTCAACTAAAAATAAAAATACATGAAATTATAAATAACTGTGACATATGCTCTGGAGGAAAATATGATAGAAATCCAATAAAAAATAAATTTCATTTAACCGAGACTCCTACTTCTACTAATAAAATGGTTCATGTCGATACTTATGTTAATAGTAAACACTCATTTATAATTTTTCTTGACAAATTTTCAAAACATGATGTGTCTTTTTACCTACCCGATAGGAATAATCAAACTATTGTTGGCAAAATAAACGAATTTTTATCAATTAAGGGTTCCATTGAAAAGTTTGTGTTTGACAATGAGTTTAATTCCAAAAATGTTAGAGATTTTTTAACTAGGGAAGGAATTGAGTTTCACGTAACTGAACCAAACAGTCATACAGGAAATGCTGATATTGAGAGACTTAATAACACTCTAACAGAACGCATTCGAATATTAAACCTAGAGGAAAAACTCCCAGTTATAACTCAAATGCAGAAGGCCATAAAATTTTATAACAATTCTTTCCATAGTACAATAAAAACTACTCCACAAGAAGTTCAAAATTACAAAGTTGATCACAAATTAATAAAAAATCGAATTGAAAGATCAAAGTTAACCGCAACTTATAAACAAAACCAAAAACGGGAAAACTATTCAGAGAATCGACTAGAAGGATTTATAAAAAATTACAATAGTTTGAGGCATAAGGAAGAACCTAAATTTATAAAAAGGAAATTGCAAAATATTCATACAACCAATATTAAAAGGCTAAATAAATTTTCATATAAACCTACACTTTAATGACACTTTAAACCTACTAAAAAATAATGTAGAAGAAGACAGAAAAAGAATCCAGGCAGCTTTTAACGAAATTAAAACCAGGAACAGCGAAATTGTAAGATATTTGCTATACTTAGACCAAATGCAAAAAAATCAGATACTTGGAAAATAGGCTTAATCAAATTCAAGATAACATATCAGCGGCTAGACATAAGATTTTACACCCTAGTATATTAACGGCCAATGAAATAGAACATTACAATGTTGATTTTTATAAGCTAAAATTACTAAAATTAGGTATAATGATATACGAAAAATCTAAGTTAATTATTGCCATTAAAATATCAACAAATTTTATTAAAACCTATGTAAAAGCTATAGTGCCAATACCAAACAAAGAGTTCATGGAAATAAATACTGATATTAAACATGTTGTCGAAATAGCAAATAACGTATATGCTTATGAAGAAGAGACAGATTTGAAAAATTTGAAAAAATTTTGAAAACTTTGTATAGGTATTATCAAAACTGTATGTTAAAGTATAACAACAAATTCGAGATCCTAGCTATGAACGATGAAACTTTAATTGTTAAGAATGCAATAAATGAAACTGTTTTACAAAATTGAGACGATCGAAAAATCACACTTAACAAAAATTACTTAATATATGTATACAACTGTAAAATAACAATAAAAGAGTACGTTCTTCAAAATAAGATAGAAATTGTAAAAGAGAAATATTACATTCCAATAAGCAACGAAAATAACACGTTTGAAAAAGAAATTAACTTAACTTGAAAATATTAAAGAAATAAAAGAATTAAAATATCATAGAAATGTTTCTTATGCAATAAGCACTTCCTTTTTTGCAAGCATTGTTATAATTATTGTGATATTGTATTTAAGAAAAAATAATAATAAAATTAAGATTATCAATAAAATTGAAAAAAAAATCTGAGAATGTGGAACTGGAAGCCATTAAAGAGAAATACGGCTTAAAAAATAACAAACCATAAGATCCAGGAGAATCTTTTGACAAAGGGGGGAGGAGTTACGTAGCATCACTCCACCACCCTATCTATTTATTTCTCTTTTTTGAGTTGTGAGAGTATTGTCTTACATTTAATGAAATTGGAATCATACACCAAACTATTTAAATGCTAAGATACTAAGATTTCACAAGTAAAGGTTCCCACCAAAATATTTGCTTAGTATGTAAAATTACACCGACACGTTTTTCGCTCAATGCAGTTATGCTCTCAATAAGCATAAAGTACTGCATAAAATGAGCGCAAAACAAGTATTATTAGAATTAAGGAAATTTTTTGAAGTTAGTCTGTAGATTCACAACAACCAAGAAGGTTGAATTTGTTTAAAAATAAAAATTGTGAAAAAAATTAACTTTGTTGTTTTAAATTAAGTCTAAAGACTTAAAACTCATTAGTCGCGCGATAAAGTTTCTTAACAGAACACGCATTTTTATAATAAAATTCAATGATTTGCAAGCGTTTTTAAGACGAGTCATGGTTAAATTATAGACAAAACTGAAGATGTTTGACAGTAAAAAAAACACGAAACGTGCGTCAGCTGCTTAAACCAACTGTTTGAAAAGATAATAGCTAAAAAATCACCCGTTACATTCCAAAATTACGAAACTACTTGGTGCACTTGAGCTTCAAAATGACATTGCCAGCATGTGTCGGCTTTCTTTAAACATCAAAAATTGCTTTATATATCGTTTCCATCACTACTTACTTTAGGGTTTGCTGCCACTTGCCTAAATACTTGTCGAATCCCATACAAATAACATAACCCCAACACATTTCAGGCCATTATATCACAGCGCGTTTGAATTCATTAATTTAAGTTAGCCAGCTTTCTTATCTAAGACAAGACACTCGGAAGCCCTAAGGCCCATTGATATATCTGCATTGGATTTCCATCCCCTAACTAAGTTGCTTAAAACACTTTGATCATTTTAAGAAGTCCCTCCAGTGAGACATTTAGGAAATTTCCGAGGTCTTTGAAGAAATAATCGCGTAGATATTTAGCATAGCTTCGTTGAAGTGCAGGACATTCACAAAGGAGGTGTTGTACCGACTCATTTATAGTGAGGTTCAACCATTCTCTGGCTAGGGTGCTAATAGCGCAGTGACCCGTTACCTGTGAGAACGCTGGTAGTTGATCTGTTCAATCCAAGTTGAAAGTTTGTGCTTTTAAGATTCAGTTTTAGCCAAAGCGCTTTGGAGACCCTGCAGTGAGTAGTCAGAGACCACATCCGGTAGGTTTTCCCGATTACGCTCAAGTCAACCGTGGTTTATTTAGAGCTTAGATGGGCACTTTGCAGTAGCAGAAAAATTGCAGTAAATATAATTGTTTACTTATATTGCAATTTAGTTTGCATTACCAGTAAACTTACAGTAATATAAAAATATTTTTTTTACTGATTACTGCAAAAAATTGCAGCAAAAATAAGTTTTTACTGGTTACTGGAAAAAAAAAAATTCAGTAAAAATAGAAAAAAATTGCAGTACGTTTTAATGATATAATTTGATTAGCATTATCAATAAAATATTTACTGTTTATTTGTAGTCAAAATGTCAAAAAATGTAAAAAGAAAAGAAACATATGGCACACTAAATACAAAAGAGTTAGAACTTGAAACTGAAAGTACTCAGCAAAGGTAAAGTAATAAAAATAATGTAAAAATATATTTAGTATTGTGAACGGATTGAGATCATTATTAAATAAAGCCCTCTTTACTTGAAATATAATCTTAAAACAATTTTTTATTATGACTATGATGGACGAGTATTATACATATTTTATGAATTTCTACACAGAAAACCATGGTTGAAAATCTTCAGTTGTGACTCTTTACATTTCGTGTACGATGTAATTCATAACTGTTACTGCCGCACAATCCAAACAAAATAATTTATAAAGAAGCAAAGAGATTTGGGAAGTAATACATATGTCTCCGGACTCAGCCTGATGCTTTGGCTGCTATTTCTGTCCCTGAGATTAAATTGCGATTTTTAAAAGCCCTTTTACACGGCAGCCTGGAGATCAAGTGGAGAATAACTCTTGCCAACAGGAGTTACTTTGGGCTAAGTAGGCAATTGAGAAGTAGAGCTCCCTCTCGAAGGACCAAACTGACACTCTACGAAACGCCCATCATTCCAATCAACAGCAGATGAAAAAGTTTTGGGAGCTTTCGAGAGAATTTTCTCCGTGAGATCTTTGGTCCCCTCCACGTTCGTAATGAGTATCGTGTACGATAGAACAGCGAGCTGTATTGGCTATATAGGACCTTAAGCAAGCAAAAATACAGCGGCTATGTTGGCTTGGCATGTCACCTGTCCAACGAAGACACTCCAGCAAGGTGAGCCTACGAAACGGTACCCCTAAAAGGAAGAAAAAGAAAGGGAAGACCACATCTTTTTTGGAAGAACTAAGTGCTGCAGGACCTGTCAGCACTCGGGACTTCTAACTGGTACCATCGAACGCAGGACAGGACAGCTGGCAGGCTCTTTTGGTTCCGGCCAAAATCGACATTCGGTTGTAGCGCAACCTAAGTAAGTTAGTTTAGTTTCTTAATATTTTATTATATATTATATTTATTTGAATCTATTGTTTGGGTATTGGTTTGTAACTACCAGTAACTACATATTTTCAGTAAAGAGTAAGTATTTTACTGATAGTGTAAATCGAATTACATTGATGATAGTTGAGTTTCATGTATATGTTGTGAATATTTGATCGTTGAAAATTGAATATTGTTGATTGCTGAATGCGCTAATTTCGTTGTAAAAGGTAAAACAAGAAAACCAGTTTGTCGATTCACTTCAAAAATTGTTCAAATTTATTGAGCTGGTTGTATGAAAAACAACGGTAAACGTATTGAACAATTCATTTTGTTAGGCTATTATCCAAGAAAGAGGAGAGTTGCCATATATATAAATTTAAATACATTTTTCCATAAGCAACCAACAGTGATGTTACATCCAACAATCAGTCCTTCACAATGAGACTTGCAATTTCTTACAGTAATCATAAAAGCTATTTGTTATTGATTTTTTTTCCAGTAATCAGTAAAAACATATTTTACTGAAAGTTTTTCCAGTAATCAGTAAAAAAATATTTTTACTGCAATTTTTTGAGTAATCAGTAAAAAAATATTTTTACTGGAATTTTTTTCAGCAACAAAATGAGGCAATCTGGGGATATGTCCATTAGTGTTATCGTCTTGTTCGGAGTACACTCCAGATCTAGTGCCACTGTCCATTTAGTCGTCAGTATAAATAAGGTGACCACTATCATATATGACTTATGATATGACTTTGGTCTTCCAATCCTTCCTGCAAGTTTTCTTATAGTCTCTATTCAGATCTATCTTGGGAGCCAGGTTAGGTTTACCTGACTGGCTGAAAGCCATGTTTTTTTGTTTTTTGGTGAGTGAGGTAAGGTTAAAAATGACTCCGCACTTACAGCGACTGTCATCTACTGCGTCGTGTGGTGTGGCCACTAAAACGATCCCTCCTTTCCTTCTGGCGAAAGCCAGCTATGAGTACCGCTGTTCTTTGGGTAGCCTCCAATGCTTTGCACTTGGGTCTGCAGTTTAGCACAATTCCCCATACCTCGCTGCCGAGCAATAGATTTAAGTTTGCGGTCCACATAATTTCCTTTCTTTTGCTCTGTGTGTGCCCACCGATGTTTGCTATTAATCTTCTTAGGATTCCCGTGACCTTTGCTGCTTTGGTAGCTGCATGCCGTATCTGGGCCCAGAAAGTGAGCCTGCAGTCAAGTTGAATACCTATTGCATCACATTTTGGGACACTAAGGACGTGCCGCCTCTTTGCATGCTGACCTCGCTTGAAATGTGACCTCGTGTCTTAAGGGTGACTTCGGTCTTATGTTTGTCGAGTTCTAGGACGTAGTACTAAAGCCATATTTGCGTCCTTATCATAACTCGGTACAGCTTCCTTCTAGCGTCCTCAGTGTCCCGAGCTGGTATGATCACCGCTATATCGTCCGCGCACCCCACTAGCTATGTATCTTCTGACATTTCTATGCTGGATATATCGGCGGCCGCCCTAGCCGAATGGGTTGGTGCGTGATCACCATTCGGAATTCACTGAGAGGTCGTTGGTTCGAATCTCGGTGAAAGCAAAATTAATAAAAACATTTTTCTAATAGCGGTCGCCCCTCGGCAGGCAATGGCAAACCTCCGAGTGTATTTCTGCCATGAAAAAGCTCCTCATAAAAATATCTGTCGTTCGGAGTCGGCTTGAAACTGTAGGTCCCTCCATTTGTGGAACAACACCAAGACGCACACCACAAATAGGAGGAGGAGCTCGGCCAAACACCTAACAGAAGTGTACGCGCCAATTATTTATTTTTTTTTTTTATATATCGTCGTAGCTCAGATTCCAGAGATCGGGACCGAGGATAGGTCCTTGAGCTACGCCAGACGTTATCAGATATGCAGGTATTCGAAACCTTTCTCGTAGTGCCTTTATAATGTCTATCCATCGTAGGTTGTTAAAGACGTTTCCTACATCAAGCGTTGACGGGACGGTGACGCGGTTCGGGTAGTGGCGTCTTAGTTGAACGCTCCCTACTAGAAGAGGTTCTATTGTGCAATTTTCGCATAGGAAACCGTATTGCCTTGCTGACATTCTTCTTGCACTCTCAACAGACTCTGCAAGCCTGCGCTGTATGAGTTTCTGTCCGTCAAGCAAAGCGGATGCCAGACTGACAGTTTCGCTGGGCGCACTTAGCCTCGCTAATCAACGTCAGTTGCTGTATTTTCCACAGCTTGGCGAGAATGCTTTGAGCAATGCATCTGGTCGGCTTTCAGCCACAAATTTCAAAGCTTTATCTTGGATGCCATCTAGGCATAGAGCTTTGTTTCTTTGGAGGCTTCTTGCCGCGGTTTTAAGCTCTTCCTCGGTGGAGGGTGGGGGCATCTCGTCACCTCGGGGGTCTTGGTCCCCGCACAGCATATGGTGCATGGGGAACAGTCTATCCACTATTTTGATAATAGCATCACTGTCTAGATGTAGGGCTGTCGAGTTGGCGTTTAGCTTCCCCGCTACAGTTTTGCAGCTCAGTTTGCCTTCTTACTGGCGATGATGGTAAGATAGCAGCTTAGCACTGTGAAGCGTTCTAAATTGAACGTATGTGTAGCAACGACCGGCTCCGTGCAGTGTGACGGCGACTGCGCCAGCGCTTGGTAGCCAGAGTGCCGCCGTTCCTGTTTCTATCTCGACCAGAAATTCGTCCGTAGCGCTCGCTGATGATGAACGCATCTAGCTCCCTCTCGATAGCTATTTGTTCGAGCAGAGCGCCTGCTGTGCGACATCTATGCATATTTGCCTGATGTACTCTCATTACTTCTTAGCTTGAGGGCATCTCCTTGTCACTGGCAGGTGGTCAGTGCGGTCACTTTTCGCGTCTACGAAGGGAATGGAATTGGGGGCTTTGCAGTCTTTTATTTTGTGGCCTGGTTTCCCGCATCTGATGCACGTAGTCCTTCTATCAGGGTCACTGCAGTTTGCTTGTGTTTGCCCTATCCCAAGGCAGCGATAACATCCCTCAATTTGTTCGCATGGTCGCATCTTTGCTCGGATCCAGCCAGTTTTTATATCGCCGACCTCGATGAGCTTCGCAGCTCCTTCTGCAGATAGCGTAAGGTAGCGAAGGCTGAAAGCCATCACATAGACCTGTTGGTCCTTAGTGGTACCAGATCGACCTAGACCCTTACGTTTCTCTATAGTAGACGTTTGTAATAAGTATGCGTCTTTTGCGAATCTAAGTAAACTCTGAAGCTCTAACTCCGAGATATATTCCAGCTTCTCATATTGTAGAGTCCCTAAACATTTCATTCTAACTAAAGTTTCCTTTTTTCCAGTTCATTGCAAAATCTGCAATCATCATTATTTGTTATTTGTATTTGTTTCTTTTATTCCTTAGAATTTCCTCACCCATTTGCATTTCGGAGTCATATAATCTGTATTGGCCCTATAACTCAGCCTACTGAGCGGTGTCTTACGGCAGATTTCGCTGCTAGACACTCTGTCGCATTGTCTATCGGTGACAGGTTGAGTATTCCTTCAAGCACTGCTGTTGGAGTAGTTCTCATCGCCCCTGTAGTGCAAAGTGCACCAATACGTTGAATACTTTCTATAGGTATTTTGTTTGTTGTTTTCCTTAGCACGGCCCACCACACTAAAGCACCGTAGAGTAATATTGGCTTTACTATAGCTGAAGAGCACCAGCACATTATAGAAGGAGATAGCCCCATGTAGCACCCAGCTTCTCTCGACACATTGTGGAATGCTCCACTAATGTCTGGAAATACTCCTAAAGCATATTCTTTAAACTATAAAGCTTTCTCTATACTTAACACTATTGAGTACAACGCAGTCTCTGTGGATCTGCTTTTAGTATATAAGTTAATAAATTATATATTTATTTTGGTTTTTTTTTTAATATTTAAGAGCTTAGCTCTATATTAATTGAATTATCTTTTTACACTGTTGACTTAAAATTACAATATCTCTTATAAATAGTCTTATGCTGGTCTTTTACACAATTCTTTATTGATCAGCATTTTAATTATTTGTACATACTTTATTGATCAGCATTTTAATTATTTGGCACAGTTCACCAAAAGTAAGCGTAAATGGTTTATAAGCATTTAGCGGCAATGTAAGCAATCATGAAATCAGTACAACGAACTTAGCTAAATATGCTGACTAAATATTGAAATATGACAACTGATATGAAATAACTAAATATTGAAATATGAAATCAGTACAACGAACTTAGCTAAATATGCTGACTAAATATTGAAATATGAATTAATGTTGCATTAACTCTTCCCCTCTTAAAAGCGATCGTCCTCGAGCGTTACTAGTTGTAATTGAAATATGGTGCTTTACTATTCGTGTGGTCATCGTATTCTGTTGACTGTGTGTTAGCCTCTTCTTGTGTAGTTTTCATTCTCTCCAATGGTATTTGTTTTACGTATTTTGCGATTAATTTATTTTCCTTTATTGGTCTAAATTTCGTCATTAGCCCTATTATTAGAATCAGTAATCGGCTGGATACGCCAAAATTTGTTACTGTTGATATTAAGGTTCTTCTTTTTGCTTCGTCGATGTGCTTAAGGTTTTTTTAAATGCAATTCCTTCATCATTTCAAGACTTAGAATTTCTTCCTCTGGGTTTATTGTATTGCTGGGCTGGAGAATAGCAGGAAGTGGGTTGTTTGCTGATATTCCGTTGAAAATGTATTGCTGGTTGTCGATGATAACTGTGGAATTTTGGAATTGGATCGCATATGATCCATTGAGTCGCATTTCTTCATTGTCCAATGTGACCGACCCTTCGTATTGGTTTAAAAATAGTATTTCTGGTAAAATGGCTTCTATTGCGGATACGTGTTGGTTGTTGATTGTTGTACAGTTAGCTGGATGACTGTTGAGTAGGTTTGGTATGCACGAGGAGTTGCTTATGTCAATAATGTCCTTATCATTACATATTTCTAATGTGTTATGCTTTTCGCACTCATTTTTTTCCCAATATTTTATTTTCACATATTAAAATTTTTTCGAATTGTATTTTATTTATTTTGTTTCCCTTTTTTATTGGTTTTATTAGTAATGATTCGCATGTATTTTTATTGGTTTAAGGGAATATTTACTACATATAATATTACTGAGTTATTTGAAGCTACATTAACGTTAGAAAATTTTAAGGCTTCGCCTATATTATTAAAGGGGTTATTTTGATTTTCATGAATGCTTTTCATTAAATTTATTTCATTATTTGAAAAAATGTAAGAATTTACTATGCCTGTTTTTGCCCAATGAATGACGTAATTTATGTTAGCAATATCTTCCTTTATTATATCTAGATTATACTTAATATTAACAGCTACATTGTGCTGTATGTTTTCATTATTTTTTAATGCACTTAGTATTTTATTAGATTGTTCTGTAATGTTTTTTATTCTTTCACTTAGTACTCTATTTATAATTATTTGATCATTACTGTTTTCCAATGCATTATTGATTTTTTCACTTAAGATTCTAAAGTCGTCATAATCTGGGCTTCCTGCAAGCCATTTCCAAGCAGTGCCTATTATTTTAATTGAGCGTTTATTTTTATTATGTTTCGGTTGTGTTTTTAATTTATCCAAATTGTTCTGGATGTTTTCAACTTCGTGTTTTAGGAAAGGGTTAGTGTTAATGATTTTTTGCTGTATGGTAGTGTTAAGGTAGTCCAAGGTCTCTTGGTATTCGTCTAAGTTAATAACGTGTACGATGCTATATGTTCCAGTTTGTAGTCTTGTCCATCCTGTATTAAATGTAACTAATTGTGCGTTCGTATAGTCTAGGATTTGGGTTTCTGCGTAAGCCATGGCGACAAGGGTACTGTAAAAAGGTTGTAATTATAGACCTATAGTTATTCATCTAATTTTTAAATTTATATCGTTGGCCTATGGCATTTATAACGTTTTTTTTCTATTATCTAAAGATCGAACGCCTATGGCATTTTTAACGATTTTTCTTACTATCTAAAGATCGAACGCCTATGGCATTTTTAACGATTTTTCCTATTATCTAAAGATCGAAAGCCTATGGCATTTTTAACGATTTTTCCTATTATCTACAGATCGAACGCCTATGGCATTTTACTCGATTTTTCTTATTCGCTAAAGATTACATTAATTATTTTCAAATTAAATTTAATCATATTAAAATTCCTTTGATTTTGATTGTATCAAAATTAATTTAATTTATATTAATAGAACTAAGTTTGGTTTAATTTCTTGAAATTAATTTAGTTCGATGGATGCGAATTTAAATTAATATGAAGAAATTCAGTTCAAGCTTTAATTTTCTATAATTAAAATATATTTTTTCCTTTTTTTTCTTTTTTCTTTTTTTTCTGTTTTGGTGATTTTTTCTTCTTGTTATGAGGCCTGGTGAACCAAGTACGCTTTGGGTGGTAAGGTTAACTTCTGATATTACTTTTGTGAATAGTTTGGCCTGATTGGATTTTGACTGTAGTCCTATTATTTTCTGCAACTATTTCTTTATTGTATCTTGATGATAGTTTAGAGCCTAATCTTTTATTTATTTTGACAAATATCTCTTCACCTACGGAGTAATCTTTCGTTTTTTTTTCCTGTTTTTATTGTGGTAGCCAAGGTCCTTTATTTGCTTCTTTGTAAGTAATTCTATATATTCTATATTTTATTTTCGAATTCAATTGTTTGCTCTATTACAGAGTCTATTTCGTCAGAGTGATCATTTGGTAGTGGAACAATATGTCTTAGCTTAACAGTTATGAATGTTTTGGGTATTTTTAATCCAAAAATTAAACATGAATTATTAAAAAATGATGTTCCTATTTGAATTTATTTGAATATATTTTAGCTTATTATAATCTATTGCATATTTTTCTATTTTAATATAAGTTAAAATGCTCCGATGTACAATACCGTATTTTGCCAAAATTACATTATTCTGTAAGTGTTCTATTTTATTTTTAATTAATTGTATGTTTGTCAATTGTTCTAAATATACATTTTTATCATTTTCAGTTTACACGAATTTATTGTTATTTAATTATGTTTCTATTATTTTTCTGTTATTTTTAACAATAATTTTTAAATGGTTTATAGTTTTATTAAAGTAATCATTAATTAAAATTTGTTGCTTGTTATTATCTATAATTTCGTCAATACTAAAAAGATGTTTTTGAATGTTCTGTCTGTCTTGTTTTGGTATCAAAGTAACTAATTTATTTCTAGCATCCAACAATTCTAATTGAAGTAAATGTTTATTCTTTGTTTTCATTAAACTTATGTTCTCCGTTATTTGGTTTAAGATGTTATCATTAGTAGGAATATGATCGTTATCTGTTAATTTTCACGGTCGTTTGATATTCCAAAACTTCGTCTGCATGTGCTATTATCTTATTTCTTATGACACTTAAAATGCCATAATACTTTGCCGATCCGCGTATCGATTCGTATAGGTTTAGTATACGTTCTACGCTCTTCTTCCAGGAACCATAGTCCGCTGGATTTCCTGTGAATTCCCGTAGACATCGTACTATGTCGGGAATTTTGTCTAATTCTCCTAAGTTATTATTTCCGCTAATGAGTTCGTCTTCTTCAAACGTATTCCGTCCGTCTATTCGTTCGCTAAATAGTCTGTCAACTAGTTGTGTCACATATTGGTCCATAGACCTCTGGTTTGCTACTGTTGGTGGGTTGGGGGCGTTTAGAACAGTGGGTCTAATTAGGTTTTCGGGGTTGGTCATATTTTTTTAATTTAGATACATATTACTTTTTCTTAAATTTTATAAAATTCTTTGCAATTGTAGAAATTTCCTTAAATTTGTCTAAAATGTTTTATTGATTTAAGAGGTTTTCTAATCTAATCTCTTTTTTTCTTCAAATTTTAACTAGTTTTATTTTAATCACTTGCTTAAAGTTTCAGTTTTCCTGATATATTTGTTTTCACTTTTATATGTAAATTTAGTTTTAGTTATATCGTACAAATTCTCTTTAATATTATTTTGATCACTTTCTCTTCTTAGTATGTAAAATTAATTCTAATTTTAATATATTATTTCTAATAAAATTTTAATACAAATTTTTTAGTGTGTCTTACGTTATTAGTAGGAATATCATTATCCTTTCTGGAACCTCGGGCGGCTAGTGTTTGATTCCACTCCCCTTTTGCTGCTCTACTCAGGTGCCTCGTTTCCCGTGGATTTTTTTTTTGGTTGGTTGTACCAGTAGATGTCTTCTCCTTTTTTTTGCTGCAGGCTATCCTTGTAGTCCGAGTTACGCGATTTGGAAGTTATGGGTCTCGGTCGGTTGTCCTGCGGTTACGGGTGATTACCTGCGGCGGGCTGCTTTAGGCCGACTTATGCGGAGAAAATATTTTTTATTTTCACACCCGTTTTTTTTTTACCGATTGCGGCGGGCTACTTTAGGCCGACTTATGCAATTTTACTGGGACGTTTACCGACTGATCCTTTTTGACACTACTGGTCCTTGCTCGGGCGCCAGTTAATAAATTAATAGGACTATGGATAAGTTCGTGCGGTTTTTTTTCGAAATTTGAAACTTTATTGACGTAAAATGGTTACAAATTTAATATTCAAAGTATTGTCCATCGCTTACTACTACTTTTTCCCATCTTTCTGGCAATTCACGGATTCTCTTTGTGAAAAATTCGGTCGGTTTTGCCGCAATCCACGAATCGATCCATTTTTTGACTTCATCGTAATTACGGAAGTGCTGGTCAGCCAGGCCATGTTGCATCGATCGGAAGAGATAGTAATCGGATGGCGCAAGGTCTGGACTATACGGCGGGTGGGGTAGGACATCCCATTCGAGCGTTTCTAAGTATGTTTTGACCACTTGTGCAACATGTGGCCGAGCATTGTCATGTTGCAAAATAACTTTGTCGTGTCTATCGGCGTATTGCGGCCGTTTTTCTCGCAGTGCTCGGCTCAAACGCATCAATTGTCGTCGGTAGACATCCCCCGTAATCGTTTCATTCGGTTTCAGTAGCTCATAATACACAACACCCAGCTGGTCCCACCAGATACACAGCATAACCTTCAGGCCATGAATATTCTGCGCCGACGTCGATGTTGAAGCTTGGCCAGGGTATCCATACGTTGCCCGACGTTTTGGATTGTCGTAATGGACCCACTTTTCATCGCCAGTCACAATTCGATGCAAAAAACCCTTTCTTTTGTGCCGTTGAAGCAGTTGTTCGCATGCCATAAAACGGCGTTCAACGTCTCTTGGCTTCAATTCATACGGCACCCAATGGCCTACCTTTCGGATCATTCCCATGGCTTTTAAACGTTTGGAAATGGTTGATTGATCAACTCCCAAAGTTTTTGCAACCTCTTCTTGCGTTTGAGCCGGATCTTGATCGAGCAATTCCTCCAATTCGGTATCCATGAACTTTGGCGGCGCACCCTCGCGTTCTTCGTCTTCCAAGCCAAAATCACCACTTTTAAAGCGTGCAAACCACTTCTGGCACGTTCGCTCAGCTAGAGCATGCTCACCATAAACTTCCACCAAGATACGATGACTTTCGGCTGCTTTTTTCTTCATATTAAAAAATTCCCCGCAAAAACACATTATTTGGCACGAAATTCGACATTTTCAAGTGTGGTAAAAATATTGTTGTTTACGCTTCAAATAAAAAACTTATACTGACGTTTGTGCCTTACGACAGTAGCTCTCCAATGAATGTTTGGAAATGTGGATCGATGGAATAATAATCAAGTTACGCCATCTGTTGTAAAACCGCAAGGAACTTATTCATAGTCCTATTATATATTTATTTTGGTTTTTTAAAAAATATTTTAGAGCTTAGCTCTTTATTAATTGAATTATCTTTTTACACTGATTACTTAAAATTACAACATCTCTTATAAATAGTCTTATGCTGGTCTTTTACACAATTCTTTATTGATCAGCATTTTAATTATTTGTACATACTTTATTGATCAGCATTTTAATTATTTGGCACAGTTCACCAAAAGTAAGCGTAAATGGTTTATAAGCATTTAGCGGCAATGTAAGCAATCATGAAATCAGTACAACGAACTTAGCTAAATATGCTGACTAAATATTGAAATATGACAACTGATATGAAATAACTAAATATTGAAATATGAAATCAGTACAACGAACTGAGCTAAATATGCTGACTAAATATTGAAATATGAATAAATGTTGCATTAACTTATATATGCGAATTGTGACTTGGACATAAGGTCTAGCATCCAATTTTCTGTAATGTAGGCGTCTAAGATTTTCTCAAGCGTCTTTAGGAGGAATGAGGTCAAGCTTATGGAAATGTATTCTTTGAGTGTGAAGGGTTGTTTTTACATACAACCCTTGCCTTTCTCCAAAGTTCAGGTACATAGTTAAGCCTCAAGCAACCTGTATATATTGCTTTTAGCCGTGGTACCACGACATTGCTCATTTTCTGGAGCATGGCCGAAAAAATTCCATCTATGCATTGTGAATGGGTCATTTTATATTTTCTTTGGTAACTATGCCTTCCGGAATGTTAACTTCATTGTGGCTTAGAACTTCATAACCTGAGTAGTCCATACATCCTGGAAAATGTATATTGTCAAGAATCTGTAGTAATTCTTCTCAGTTATTAATCCAGTCTCCGTGTAGTTTGCATATTAAGGTGGGCGTAGACGGATTTTTTGATAACAATTTCCTGAGCCTAGCCGCTTCGCTGGTGCTTTCAATACTGGCGCAGAAGTCTTTCCATGACTCTCTTTGAAAAAACGCACCTCTTTTTTGTATGTTCTTCGAAAATATTTATATTCAACAAGATTCATTGATGGCTTCTCTGGCTAATTTATGGAATTCTAATACGTTGCGTATTTGTAATCCCAGCGCCTTATTCCACCAAAGGGGCTGCGCTTCATACGTACGTGGATGCATGCTGTCTGGTATAATTTTTTGAGTGTGTATGTGGCTGCTCTGGCATTCCCGTCCAGTTCTACATATGAGCCGTATTTATCAGGTCACAATCGTGTTTGCAAAATCACTTTCCTGTACGTTTCCCAGTTTGTGTTTCTAAGATTTCTGAGGAAGTCGCAGTGCATGCTCTGTATTTACCGTGCGAGGCATCTACATTTCGCCTTTGGTATCGACGGTCTGCAGCTGCGTTCCACTGTCTCCATATCAGCACCCTCCCGTAGGCCTTGAAGCTTCTTCACCCCTCCAATCGGACTACATGTGGCTCTACTGACCTTTCTGCGTCTCTGTCTTCTAAAGGGCCTTGGTCGGCGGAAGTGACACCCACGGAAGCTACCGAGTCCTATGTGAGCACGGGCACTCCCAAACTGTCTCGCTCTTGAGGTAAGCGTAGGAAGACGGTGGCTAACAGCAGTACACCTGCCCGCTCTGTGGCTACCGCCAATGACCAAGCCACAGCCCCCAAGGTACGAGCGCGATCTTAGCGCCAGTCAATGTGGCGAAAATTTCATCAATGGAGGATGGCGAGCTGAAAAGAAAATATAGAATGACCCATTCACAAGGCATAAATGGAATTTTTTCGGCCATGCTCCAGAAAATGAGCAATGTCGTGGTACCATGGCTAAAAGCAATATATTCAGGTTGCTTGAGGCTTAACTATGTACCTGAACTTTGGAGAAAGGCAAGGGTTGTATGTAAAAATAACCCTTCACTCTCAAAGAATACATTTCCATAAGCTTGAGCTCATTCCTCCTAAATAGCAAGAAGGCTGCTGGAACACGACCTGGGGCTGTGATCGGTAAACTCACGGTAAGGTGCTCGTCTCTGGCCAACTTCGAGTGGATCAGGACCATGGTCAATAACCGACCTCCCATGAGAACCACTCGCTTCGCGGTCTATAGCGAAGAGCATACCCCTCAGGAAGGCCATCTGCTAGATTCCGGGTCCAGAACTGTCTACAGCGGATGTCCTGTCCTGCTTATGTGCCCAGAATGCGGACATCAGCACGAGGCTTTAGCGAGTCCTTTCACACCCCAAGGGCAGAAACCGGGAAGGAAAGAAAGAGGCTGCTCTTGTGGTGCGAGTGGATGAAGCCAGTGCTAATGTCATGGGCTCACGGTACAGAAACCGTCTGAGTCTCTTTTTTGGGGCTGTTAGTTTCGACGTCTTTCCCAGATGATTGGCTCAGACGGTTCCTGTAAAGGGACGGCTCTTGACGGCGACACACAAAACCCCACATAACAACGGTGCAAGAGCCATGGGACTTTAGGGGCGTCTCTGTGGCTTTACCGCGTCGAAAGTGCCACGTATTATATAACAGGAATTCGAGTAGATCTAGGACAGGTCTTATAATATCATCCCATCTCACTGTGACGGGTCCTGAGCGTCTCTGTTGCCAAGACCTGGTAGCCACTGCGGTGTGTTATAGGGGTAGACACGGGTGGTCGAAGTTTGTGATTATATATATATATATATAATTGGCGCGTACACCCTTTTTGATTCTTTGGCCGAGCTCCTCCTCTTATTGGTCGTGTGCGTCTTGATGTTCCAGACGTTTGACGTTGTTGATGTTTCAACAGTTTCAAGCCGACTCCGAACGGCAGATATTTTTATGAGGAGCTTTTTCGTGGCAGAAATACACTCGGAGGTTTGCCATTGCCCTCTAGAAACCTCACATGCTGAAGGAGGACACAGATTCCGTGACAGCAGCCCTGAAGAAAGTCTTCGCTGCATGCCACGCTCTTGGAGGATGATGAGGCTCGCTTTCATCCCTAAGGTTAGGAGAGATCACTACACCAACCGCAAAAGCTTTAGACCCATCAGCATGATTTATTGTATGCTGACAAGTCTCGAACGACTGGTGGAATTACGCATACGTCAGAAGACGCTGAAGGTTCCCCCTCTGCCTTCATTTCAGCATGCCTATCAAATCCTGCGAGTCGGCACTGCAAAACCTTGTTGCTAGGGTAGAGCTATACATCGACAGGATGGACTACACTACGAACGTTTGTTTTTTGGACATAGAGACGGCGTTTGATAATGCCACTTTTTACAGTATCTGCAGCTCTGCTAATAGGTACGGCGTAGACCGGGTGCTAGTGAATTGGATTCGTTCGGTGCTGGCCTAAAGAATCGTCACGGTGCGAGCAGCGGAAGATATGCTGGTGTCATCCGGGGTTAATAGAGGCTGCCTCCAAGGCGGTATGCTGTCTCAAATGCAGGGTGATAGGTCCTCTGCTCCCCACCCCAAACGATTCGGAAATCTACGGACGAGCATATGCGGACAATGTTGCCTCTTTTGTAACAGGTCCTTCGCTTATGAACATCTGTAGGAAAGTGCAGAAAACTCTGGATATAATTAACACTTGGTGTTGTGCATATGGGCTATCGGCAAACCCTACTAAGGGTGGTATTGTCCTCTTTACCAGACGGAGGAAGCTTAGTGAACTCGTTCTTCCTAAGCTAAAGGAGTCACAATCCAGCTTTCCAAGGAAATTTAATATTTTGGAGTAATCCCCGATAGTAAACTCCTTCGGAAGTCACACGTTTCCAGCCTAGATTAGTAGCTTCCCCAATTGCTAGTACTTCCGCCTGGAGGACACTGCAAATAACAGCAGAGGTGCACAGATTTTTCAATTTTAAATCTATGAGAATATATACCAGCTCCAACACCACAATCCATTTTACTGCCATCTGCAGAGACTGTAGTGCCGAAGTTGTTTATAGTGGTCCCCTATTCCTATTCTTCCTAAGATGGAAAGAGAGTGGCAAAATTCCTGTTGAAGGTTACTGTCGGGACGATGTAGTCAGTCCTCTCCAAGGTGAACTGAGTTTGTCACAATATAAGACTTTTTCCAGCGACTCGCTTTATTCAACCTAAATGCTTAATTGTTGTCATCTTTGTTATATGTAGGTCTATTGGAAGAACGTGTGTCAGTACATTGGGAGCCCCCCTAGGACATGCTCTGATTACATCGACCGTTATTGCACAGGCCGATCTTTGTATTCTGCCGAGTAATTTGGTATTGTATTATCTCCCTAGAGCTTTCTGCCAAACTACCGAACCATCCTTTAAAATAGGTCATATAACTGCCTTATACAACCATATTGTATGCATTCGCATGGAATGACTCGGGGTTTTCCCGATCAAGGGCTGCCGTCCCAGTAAACTAGCCCTATCTAGTGTACCGTATCCCACCCCCAATCTTTCGTCAAAGGAGCAATCCCTCGCAGCACAGTTGCTCAAATACTTCCCTTCAGGGCTGGCGTTGTACCCAACCCTGGACCAGAGTATTTTTCTACTGCATTTGCAACAAACGGCTCCACTTGAACTCCACCTCGGTTAGGTGCAATAAGTGCAACGGGTGGTGCCATCTTAGGACCTGTTCAGGACTTAAGACGCACAGGGAGTGGTCCACAAGGTATGTGGCCACGTGTTGGTCCCGCGATATCGTCCTCAGTGACGGCACGTCAAACAGCCGCTACCAACCATACCTTAACGGCAAGGAGCCCTCAGGCGCAATTCAACTCCCCTACTGTCTCTGTTCCGCGTGTCAGACCAGAGTTCTTTGTAACCTGACAACAGTCCAGTTTAATTCTCGCAATGGCTGGGGCAACTTTCGAAGGTGCTCTGGCCTGCGTCCTCATCTCCCCGTCCCTCACCCCCCGAGTTACGAGCATACCCCCGAGGAGTTTTAAACCTTTATAATTTAACTGCAACGGACTGACGAGTAAGACTGACGAGATAGTCGACTTCATGAGCCGACATGGTATCAAGATAGCTGCGATCCAAGAGACAAAACTGCACGCTAGCTCCTGATCACCAGGGACGGCTACAACGTACACAGCGAGAGAGTGTGACAACGGTGGCGAAATAGCGTTCATAGTCCACCATGCAGTGAAGTATCGTCTCAAGGCATCGACCGCAGGCACAGCACCATAGTACGTCAAGAGAGAGCTGTCGGGTCGGGTGATGCCGAGATCGAAATTCAGAACATATATGTACATACCCCCTGTCACCTGCTGCCCGGCAAGATATCACCTTGAAGAAGGTGCGCTCATCAAGGGTGAAAACCGATTGGTACTAGGTGTGTTTAATGCGCACCACGCTCTTTGGCATTGAAGCCTGCCAAATGATCGTAGGGGACATCTATTGGCAGAGCAGATAGACTTCGACATTCAGCACTGTAAACGACGACGTCCCCAATAGGGTAGTGGGCAATTGCAGGAGCTCGCCTGACATCACAATTGCAAGCGCAGGTCTGATAAATGGCATAACCTGGCGACCTATGCTATCGCTTGCATCAGACCACTTGCCCATTATCATCTCGATCAAGAAACCTGCCGACTTTGTTTCCGCGGATCACCGGTCATATATCAACTTTAACGAAGCTGATTGAACTAGATTCGCGGAATATACTCAAGGCATCTTTTCCGCTCTCCTGATTCCTACCGATGTGCGCGCAGGCAAACGCGCATTCCGCAAGGTGATCACAGCCGCCGCAACTCGCTTCATAACCGCTGGAAGGATCCGGAACATACGTCCCAATTTCCCTGCCGAAGCAGCTGTTCTGGCGAACGAGCGTGATCTCCAACCACGGGGATCCTCGGTTAAAGGTTCTCAATTTGGAGATCCGGTAAATGGTAACCCAATGTAAGCGGACCAAATGGGAAGAACATTTGAAGTGCTGCAATTTCAACTCTGGTGTGAGCAAGCTCTGGTCCACCGTAAGGTCCCTGTCGAACCTGACGAAGCACAACAACAAGGTGGATATCACCTCCAACGGTTGTACTTCGTCGGATCCGAAGAGATGCGCGAGCTACTTTAGCCGGCAATTTATTCTGCATCCTCCGGTCGACAGATCCAAACGTAATGCTACCAGACGGCTGCACAAACTGACATACAACAGTGCGCCACTTGCTTTCTCCACCATCTAAAGCCATTGGCCCTGACGGACTAAACATGTTGATGATGAAAAAGCTGGGCCCATTGGGAGTAGAATACCTCACGAAGAGAGAGTGGTCCCACTACTATAACCTGGAAAACCCGCCAACCAAGGGAGTCCTATCGTCCGATAACTCTCCTTTCCCCAGTAGTGAAGACTCTTGAAGCCCTTCTACTCCCACTCTTTACGAAACACCTGACCCCAGCCTCACACCAACATGATTTCCAAAGAGTGCATAGCACCACCATGGCACTCCCCGTCATTCACATCCAGGTAAACCGCGGACTTAATCAAAACCGCCCTTGCGAGAGGACTGTCCTAGTGGCGTTGGTCCTAAAAAAGGCTTTCGATACAGTCAGCCACGCCACGCTACTAGATGACATTTTACAGTCGACACTCACGCCAGGGCTGAAGAGGTGGACCGCGAACTACCTGTGTGGTAGCAAGGAGTTTCACATGGTGGTGTCCTTTCACCCTTTTTTCAATTTCTATATCTCGAAACTCCCCCAGCCAGCAGAGGGAGTCTCCCTGGTCTCATACGCCGTCAACTTCGCGATAATGGCGTCGGGCAATGATATTGATGGTCTGTACGCCTGCCTTTCTTACAGCGAGGAACTCACAACTTTTCCCCACTAAATCCACGGCGACCTTTTTCACCACTTGGACAAAGGAGGTCAAGCGACAACTTAAGGTAAAAGTCGATGACACACCAATTCCGACGGTAAACAACCCCAAAATATTGGGAGTTACCTTTGACAGCTTGCTATCCTTCTCAGCCTATACCACCGCCATTGCAACTAAAGTACAGAATCGCAACAAGGTCCTCAATTCGCTTGCCGGCATCACTTGGGGCAAAGACAAGGAAATGTTGCTGTCGACTTGCAAGGCAATAAGCCGACCGGTTCTAAACAACCAGTGATTCGCAGTGGTCGAAGCTTCAGAACTGCCAAAACACTGCAATAAGGACCGGGACAGGATGTCTCATGAAACACCTACACGACGAGGCCCATATGCTGCCTGTGAAGAAGCATAACAAACTGCTCAGAAAGCAGTTTCTGCTACGGTGTTACCGTAGGCCTCACCCATGCAGACATATGCTTGAGCCTGAACCACCTCCCAGGCACGTCAGGAGGCTCTTCCTCAATTACACGGATGTCTTAGAAATTATACTAATTATTTTCTCTCCAAGGCGTCTTCCGCATAACAACGCAAACAAACTGTATTTGGAGGTTTTATATTAATTTGTGCTTCACAATTTAATGCACGGCTTTTCGTTTTCACTAGTTTGTTTAGTTTAAATCTCACCAATCACAATATTACCAAGCCATTCACTGAATTCACAGCTAAATACCAGCGCAAGAGGTGGAGACAATAAGGACGTCAACGAAGGCTCACAAGTAAGTTATGTAGAGCAGTTAGTTTCAATTTAACCCAACGTAGGCCTTTAAGTTCAAACTCACAACAAAAAACTCTACAGTACCTATATCTTAAAATTACATAAAAATTGTAAGTAGAGTGCTCGGTAGATAAATATTTAAAATCAAGAATTAAAAGTTTAAATAAGGAAATGAAGTATAAAATATATTGTTTTTGTGAGTCAAATTTTACTGTACGATGTTTTTCAGTTGAGTGATTCTATGATAGCAAATTTTTCATAAAATTTTAAAATTTGTGAATTAAATCAAGATAACTGCAACAAGCATTAAAAACAAAGTATCTATCGATATTGTAAAAAGATTGTGCCTGATTAGATTCAAAAATATACGTCACAGATCACAGCCACAGGTTTTTATTCTATGAGTGATTCGGAATTGGAAGATCTTCTAGAAAAAATAGCTAAACTGCAAGTCGTAAATAAAATGGATTAAAATCAGGTTACCGCAGTGGTTCAGACAGCCATCTTAGGTGCTCTCAAACAGCATGGACAGACCTGTGAACGCAGACGTCAACGCCTGACGGACAAAATGACCACTTTAACTACCGGGAAATCGACAAAAACACCGGTAAAAATCCTATCCCACGTAGATGGGCAAATAAGTACATACGTATCCTGGCAACAGGCTGCTCATACAACATATGAAGTGTTTAGGAATTATCATAGCAGCTCTAGACACTATCAATCGGTCGGTACAAGTAGGAATTAAATAAAGAGTTCAGCTGATGCCGTTGGCGTCGTTTAATACAGTTTTAAGTTTCGACGCGTCAATCGCGAGATTGGACTTTAATACGCGCACAATCGTCCGATATATTTAACTGAACAACAACTTTTCATCCTTACGCAGAGTAACCACCCGAAGCCATCAGTAGTACCGTAATAATTGGAGGCAGAATTTTAGTTCAAATCAACAATAAATAAAACGACAGGTAGATTCCGATAAGGCCACTGGGGCGAAAATGCAGCGAATCAATTCTTCGCAAAGTACTTCACTAAGTATACGAAGGTATTTTCACGAAAATCGATACTAAAACAAAACGTGTAAAGTGTATAAGCAAAACTAGTTAGAATTAAATTAACAATTAGTGAATAAACAGACTTGAATTACAATATATTAACAACATCGAACAAGTGAATTTGCATTTTATTAAATAAGAAATACCCCACTCAAAATGAATAATCCACATGACAATAAAATAAATTTACTTCCCAATTTACCCTCACTCAAATGAGACAAAACGATGCAATCGAATTTTACATCAAATGAACCGGTAGTTTTACTCATGTCTAGGTCCAATAAGAGAGACAATTAAAACAATGCATCACCATATATAATATAATATAATACAAAAAGCAATCAAATCAACTTGCGGCGAAGTTGAATATTGTACAATAAAAAAATTAGAGGCGGGCAAATTTTAATCAAAACAAGGAACGGCTCACAAGCTAACAAACTGACGACGTGAACAGCGCTTTCAAATACAATTATCATTGAAATTACCGCACACAAGACGTTTAATTATTCAAAAGGTGTAATATATTGTAACGAACTACGATCAATACCCGAGTGTGAAATCCTTGAATAACTGAAACCCCAAAACCTATGCGAAGTGAAGAAAATTCTGAAAAACGTGAATAATGAAACAGCCTTAATTATATTAACATATCGCCTATATAAAAACAACAGTGCGCCCATATACCGCCAATACGGTGCAAACATTATTTTAAATTCAATCACGTCGGTAAATTCTGCAAAAGTTCAAAGTCCTGCCATAACTAGGCAAGCAATTAATTACCACCACGACCACGCTTACAGGACCATATCCTTTTCATATAATTTTGCATAACCAAATTGCAAAGTGGCTGCCCTATGTCCTCGATAGCCTCACAAATTCCATCTTTGAGACCTTGAATCGACCCTGGGCTGTTATCGTAGACCTTTTCTTTCACGTGGCCTCAAAGAAAAAAATTCCAAGGTGTTAAATCACAAGATCTCGGTGGCCAATTGTGATCACCACTTCGAGAGATTACACAGTCCGGAAACTTTTCCCGTAAAAGATCAATGGTTTCTTTGCTTGTGTGGTACGTAGCGCCGTATTGTTAAAAATAAACGTTGTCCGGCCATAAAAAATTGTTAATCATCTCTCGATAGCGCAATCCTATTCAATATAACACCTGTTATTGGAAAACTCTTTACATAAATCCATACAGCATAAAATAATTAACCACACCACTAGTACTTTTGATATATTGGGTTGGCAACCCATACATTTACTCATATTGGTTTAACCATAGCCTCACCTTCCATAGCCCTACAAAGTAATTGGCGAGTAGAATCCTGCCTTTTCGGCAGCGACCACTTCCCAAAAATCACAGCCATCTTTAACAACCAATCAAACACCACAATAAATAGCAGGTTTAACCTTAATGAAGCTAATTGGGAAAAATTTAGCACCCTAGCGAATATATATGTTATGTCAATCTAAATCACACAGCAATAATACAAATAACGAAGCGGCCACGCTAAACAAAATCATACTCCAAAGCGCAAATGAAGCAGTGTTTCAAATGAACTATGGTACAATGTGAAAAAATGTACCCCTTGGTGAAACAAAGAACTAGAAAGATTGAAAAAGGATAGAAATCGTTTCTGGAATAAAGTAAAAAAAACACATAACAACTGAAAGCATAATAAACTTCAAAAGAGCAAACGCTCTATTTAAGAGAGAACTTAAATTATCCAATAAACAAGGCAATGCATAAGTTTACAAGCAACATTCACCCCCATACACCCACTGGTTATGTTACAGTTACAGTTATGGCACAGTATCGTTGATTAAGCGACTTAAAACCACACCTCTCGATACGCAGTATAGGCCTACAAGATCCCATCCACACTACCACACCCAATAAACTTTCAATAGCCAACTCATTTGGATAACACTAGGCAAATGAAGCCAGCCAACTTTACACGATAATTTTTAGACAACAAATACAACTCCTTAACAGCAATCAACAACTTAACTTCAAGCAACACTGCACTCCAAATAGAAAGCCATAAAACTCCAATAGAACTTTCTATAGCACTGTCAAAAAAGGATCACACTCCAGGTATCGATAGAATTTCTTACCCCATGATAAAAAACTCACCGGCGGCCCTGAACTTTGTTGAACATTTACTTTGTCTTTTTAACAACACTTTGAGCAATCAAATTCCTCAAATGTTCAAAAACAGTCTCGTCCTCCTTAGCATAAACCAAATCAAGACAAATCCTCCATCAAATCCTACCGCCTAATATCTTTAAATCCGCTCTGTGCAAAATTATTAGACAAAGTAGTAGCTAATCGGCTATGGTGGGTTGTTTCCTGCAAAAACTACTACATAGCCATAAAATCGGATTTAGAAAGGGTAAATCAGTGTCTTATTATCTAGTATATCTACACCATCAGATCACGTTCTGCCTATCCCAAAAAAAGCACTTGGCAATCATCTCACTCGACTTAACTAAAGCGTATGATAAAATCGGAGTACACACCATTTTAGACCAGCTTTTATAATGGAAAATAGGTTCTAAAAGGTCCTAGGTGCCAGACAATTTCACTCTCATAAAATGAATAAACTTGAAAATACAAACATAAATTTCAACAACATTCACAATGGTCTATGGATAAGTTCGTGCGGTTTTACAACAGATGGCGTAACTTGATTATTATTCCATCGATCCACATTTCCAAACATTCATTGGAGAGCTACTGTCGTAAGGCACAAACGTCAGTATAAGTTTTTTATTTGAAGCGTAAACAACAATATTTTTACCACACTTGAAAATGTCGAATTTCGTGCCAAATAATGTGTTTTTGCGGGGAATTCTTTAATATGAAGAAAAAAGCAGCCGAAAGTCATCGTATCTTGGTGGAAGTTTATGGTGAGCATGCTCTAGCTGAGCGAACGTGCCAGAAGTGGTTTGCACGCTTTAAAAGTGGTGATTTTGGCCGCGCCGCCAAAGTTCATGGATACCGAATTGGAGGAATTGCTCGATCAAGATCCGGCTCAAACGCAAGAAGAGGTTGCAAAAACTTTGGGAGTTGATCAATCAACCATTTCCAAACGTTTAAAAGCCATGGGAATGATCCGAAATTCAAATTTCGAAAAAAAAACCGCACGAACTTATTCATAGACCTATAATTAAAACTCGTGTAAAAAATGTAAAAACATAAACATATGCAGGAAAAACACTCTCAGCCAAATATCACATGCAATAATTTTACAACAAACAACGCCGAAAACTTAAAAATATTAGGTATCGAATTTAATAAGAGGTATAGACATGTCAAAACTTATCAACTCACTAAATAAACGTTTGAACATGGTGGGTTGCCTTTCAAGACCAGGTTTAGTTTATTGCCTATACCAAACCTTTAATTGTATTAAAAATTTATTACGGCTTATGTATATTAACTAATTACTTAACTCTGCTATACGAGTACGAACCAACTTAGGCGCATACCGTACTACACCGATTCGCAACATTACGTTTGAAACAGGTATACTACCGTTAATACAAATGAGGGAGATGGCCACAAAAAAACTATGCAAAACCTAATCGTTAATGACCAGTCAACACTTTCCAAACTAACATACAAAATAATAATTTCTAACCGAAAACACTCAATCGAGTAATGAAAAAAAACCCTGGAATTAGATATCCCTATCAATAATAAACCGAAGACCATCACCCGATTCCCTGAATAGCAACTACCTTTCTAGTCCATAGATACATCACTCAACCAGTGGAAAAAAGACAATACGCCTTCAACAATATTTCAAAAACATTTTTTAGAATTAACCAACAACAACAAAAAAAAGTTCAAACTGATCTTCACAAACGGTTCAAACAAGCTACAGGGTTATACAAGGTGAAGTCCAAAATAAACAAGACTGAGCTAAAATAGAAACGACGGGCGTTTTCTTCTGATAACTTCAAATTTATTTATTCAAAATAGTCCCCTCTGGCCTCGATTCACTGCTTTGCGCGATCTAAAAGCTTTTCGAAAGAGTGTTTCAGGTTATCGCCCGAATTGTCCTTCAGGATGTCGGTACAAGCCTTTTGGTTGGCCTCTACGGACACAAAACGTTTTCCTTTCATAGCCAAATGCAATTTTTCGAATAGGTAGAAATCACAGGAAGCCATATCAGGCGAACATGGTGAGTGATTGTTTGTTAAAATGCGAAACTCATGTTCCAAACTCATTTTTGTACCGATGACACAAACATACTGATACTTTAGACGCAATAACTTCGCTTCCACTGATCTGAATGTCACCAAGCTTTCACTAACTTCCGACGCATTAACTCATTAAAAAGTCGGCGCCATCAATAACATTTGAATGGTGCCAGTCTTGTTTATTTTGGACTTCACCTTGTATACTATAATAAAATATTAATTATCAAAGTTGTACCTTATTACAGCACAAATTTTGTTGCAGAAACGATGGCCACATTTGAAGCAGTACAATATGCTAGCCAAAAACCAGGGAAATGTGCAATTTTTTCAGATTCTTTAGCCTCCGTAGATATGGTAAAAAATTTAAACAATAATAATTTTTATACAGACTACATAAAAAACTGCTTATTAAAATTCAAAAATAAAATCGAATTCATATTGATACCAGGGAACGTGAAAATCAAGGGCAAAAAATTAGCAGAAGCATAAAACCGCCCTCTAACTATATCTCTAAGCCTCCTACACACAGATATTAAAAGTCATATAACAAAAATATTAAAAAATAAACAACACTCCACATTCAAACAAACAACAAGCTGGTACAAATTTGTTAACTCTATGAAGCGAGCAATCAGTGAACCCACATTTACGCATAATACTAACTTCCAACGATCGAAAAATTCAGTCTGCACGAACAATCCTCCGACAACGGAATGAGACTGGTCGACTTCACCGCAGCGAGAAACATGGTATTATGTAACACTAGGTTCAAGCATTTCGATACACATAAAGCTACTTGGCTGTCCCCTGATCAAAGAACCCGCAACCAAATCGATCACGTTTTGTTAGACCGAAGGTACGCTTCCAGAATTCTGGGGTACGTACGATCCGAGGAGCTAATATCGACTCGAATCATTACCTCGTCGTAGCTAAGGTCCGCTTGCGTTTGTGTGCGACAAAAAGAGTACAGAACACAGTGCCGAGAAAGCCTGAGGTCGAAAAGCTGCAATCAAAGCGGACAGCCGAAACCTTCGCTACTCGTCTCTCACTTCTGCTTTCATAAAGCCTCCTCAGCCCTATGATACATGAGCGCAGTGGAACCACATCTCCCGCTCTATACGGACTACTGCCGAAGAGGTGTTCGGCTACGAGCGTCATCGAAGGAGCCAGTGATACAAACAGGAGTGCCGCGTCGCTACTACAGCGTAAACGCTGTTTACAGAGCTACTCTGGAGTCAGTTGCTACGCGTGCTGCTAAGAAGCGGTATAAAGAGGAGGGAGCGGCTTCTCAAGCGCGAGGAAGTTGTTCGAAAGAATAAGACGCCTCACGAATGCCTCCAATAACGGGACCTCTTTCTGCAGAGTTGAAAATGGTAACGGACGTACAGAGCGTGCTAATGATATGGAGGAGTCACTTCTCAAAACTACTAAATGGTGATGACGCGAACACCCCCACTAATGGAGACGCCGATCCGAGTAGTGCAGTTTCTGATGACGGTATCGACGTTCCACCGCCCGACCATGACGAGGTCTTGAGAGCTATTGCCCGGCTTAAGAACAACAAAACTGCAGATGCAGATGGCCTGCAGAGCTCTTCAAGACCGGAGTTGATGAGCTAACAAAGAGCATGTATGCAATTATTCATAGGCAAAATATGGTCGGAAGAAAGCATGCTCAGCGGCTGGCATCTCAGCGTCCTCTGTCCAATCCACAAGAAAAAGGGCCCCACGAACTGCTCCAACTACCATGGGATAAGCTTCCTCAATATTGCATGCGAGGTCCTATGAAACGTACTTTGTGAAAGGCTAAAACCCCTCGTCAACAAAAGGATTGAGCTTTACCAGTGTGGTTTCAGGCCAGATTTTACATTACGCCAAGTCCTGGAAAATATCCTAGAGAAGCAGATTAACACCCACCACCATTTCGTCGATTACAAAGCTGCATTCGACAGCACGATAAGGGATCACCTGTATGTCGTCATGTCTGAATTTGGCATTCCCACAAAGCTCATCCGGCTTTGCAGGATGACCCTAACAAACACCACCAGTGCAGTGAGAATTGGCAAAAAACTTTCGAAGCCATTTGAAACGAAGCGGGGGTTTAGACAATGCGATCCCTTATCATGCGATTCGATGATGGAGAAAATTATTCGCGCCGCCAACATCGACATCTCAGGCACTATTTTCTATAAAAGTGTCATGCTACACGCTGATGATATCGACATTGTTGGCATGAGTCAGTGCAACTTTCTCCAGTCTGGAAAAAGAATCCCGTCGAGTGGGTATTGAGGTAAATGAGGGCAAGTAATAGTACCTTGTCTCAATAATCAAAAAGTCGACACCTATTGGACAGCAGGTTACGATTGACAATTTCAAGTTCGGCGTAGTCAATGACTTTGTCTACCTAGGATCCACCATTAGCACCAACAACAACGTCAGCCAAGACATCCAGGGAAGAATAACCCTTGCCAACAGGTGCTATTTTAGGCTTGGTTGGTTAGAGTGGTGATTCTTCCAGAATCCAATTAGCGCTTCCGCACCATTACCAACTTGTTTAGCAGTTATTTACGGCAAGACTATATCCAGTCTGTGCGGTTTAAGAACCTTATTAGGCTGTTGACATCTAAGCCAGACATTATGTCTTTCCATAGGGCAGGGCATTCACAGAGGAAATGGAAGATTGTCTCCTCTTTCTCCGGTTATTTTGGAAGATTGTTCTCCGATAGACCAAAAGCCGGTTGACCGCCGTTAGTCTACAGGAGCCCGTCGTTTCATATTTATTAATGTCAACGATTGCTTGAGGTTGTAGGTGCGCCATAACGTTCTACTAATCTTGCATTTCGTCTGGTGTCTCCATCTACAATCCGCGATTCGGAGATATTTTAGGGAAATTTAATTCTTGACTGCATCTAATGGTGTGAATACCGATTCTGCAAGGCGTTATTCATGACAGGTCCACCCTTGCCAGTCCATCTGCTTTTTCGTTGCCTTCGATGTTCCGATGTCCCGGGGCCCAGATTAAGGTAACTTTAGTTGCCAGCTAAGTAAGTACTAGCATAACTAGAAGAGAAATAACAAAAATAATGAGACTACGGCTCGAACACAGAAGATTAACACACCAATATCGAATAAAAAAAGATGTGAATATCTGCAAGTACTGCAATACCTCAGTTCCAAACATCAAACACATCCTAGACGACTGTACACATTTTACAAATCACAGAAAATCACTAAACAACACAAAACCTACATATCTACTATTAAACGACTCTACAGACCACATTATCAAACTTATCAGCTATTTATAATATTATTGTACAATATTATATTATAGTATATTAGATTAAGGTCTCTGAAGCCATAGCTGCAGGCTTTTTGTAGGACTATGAATAAGTTCGTGCGGTTTTTTTTCGAAATTTGAAACTTTATTGACGTAAAATGGTTACAAATTTAATATTCAAAGTATTGTCCATCGCTTGCTACTACTTTTCCCCATCTTTCTGGCAATTCGCGGATTCCCTTTGTGAAAAATTCGGTCGGTTTTGCCGCAATCCACGAATCGATCCATTTTTTGACTTCATCGTAATTACGGAAGTGCTGGTCAGCCAGGCCATGTTGCATCGATCGGAAGAGATAGTAATCGGATGGCGCAAGGTCTGGACTATACGGCGGGTGGGGTAGGACATCCCATTTGAGCGTTTCTAAGTATGTTTTGACCACTTGTGCAACATGTGGCCGAGCATTGTCATGTTGCAAAATAACTTTGTCGTGTCTATCGGCGTATTGCGGCCGTTTTTCTCGCAGTGCTCGGCTCAAACGCATCAATTGTCGTCGGTAGACATCCCCCGTAATCGTTTCATTCGGTTTCAGTAGCTCATAATACACAACACCCAGCTGGTCCCACCAGATACACAGCATAACCTTCAGGCCATGAATATTCTGCGCCGACGTCGATGTTGAAGCATGGCCAGGGTATCCATACGTTGCCCGACGTTTTGGATTGTCGTAATGGACCCACTTTTCATCGCCAGTCACAATTCGATGCAAAAAACCCTTTCTTTTGTGCCGTTGAAGCAGTTGTTCGCATGCCATAAAACGGCGTTTAACGTCTCTTGGCTTCAATTCATACGGCACCCAATGGCCTACCTTTCGGATCATTCCCATGGCTTTTAAACGTTTGGAAATGGTTGATTGATCAACTCCCAAAGTTTTTGCAACCTCTTCTTGCGTTTGAGCCGGATCTTGATCGAGCAATTCCTCCAATTCGGTATCCATGAACTTTGGCGGCGCACCCTCGCGTTCTTCGTCTTCCAAGCCAAAATCACCACTTTTAAAGCGTGCAAACCACTTCTGGCACGTTCGCTCAGCTAGAGCATGCTCACCATAAACTTCCACCAAGATACGATGACTTTCGGCTGCTTTTTTCTTCATATTAAAAAATTCCCCGCAAAAATACATTATTTGGCACGAAATTCGACATTTTCAAGTGTGGTAAAAATATTGTTGTTTACGCTTCAAATAAAAAACTTATACTGACGTTTGTGCCTTACGACAGTAGCTCTCCAATGAATGTTTGGAAATGTGGATCGATGGAATAATAATGAAGTTACGCCATCTGTTGTAAAACCGCACGAACTTATTCATATTCCTATTATTAACTATTTACAATTTTCAATAAAAAAGTTAAAAAATACTTTAAACCACGAAAATGAAGCAACCTACAAGTATATTCAGGAAGCTGAGGTTGAAGTTGAGGACCTTGAATAAGAACAACTGAATTTTTAGGGGGGAAATCAAGACTCCCGTAGATGGACGTAGAGTAGGCCACCAAAGAAGAAAGATAAAACTATTGGTGGACATGGGAGCAACAAAAAATTACACCATACCAATAATTGAGCAAATAAACTTTATTCCGGTCTCTATGCCATTTGTAGTAAAGTCTTTGCATGGCAACAACCCTGTTAGAAAAAAATGTAGAGTTAGGATATTCTGCGTGAGTCCGAATTTTTTCATACTGCCAAATAGTACAACATTCGATGTCATAATGGGGCTTGATTTGCTTAATCAAATGAACGCTAAAATAGGCCCAAGTACAGGAACAATAGGGCATGATTTCGGAAATGAAAAACTATCAAAGATATCCCTTCTTCTGTTTTGTAAAATTAATAAAAATGGGGCGTTCGCTGACCCTAACCAGTCGCTACCCTTTAACACTAATATAACTGTTATAATTTGAACAAAAACGGATTAACCGGTTTACTCGAGACTCTACCCAAATATATTGAGCATAGCCCTCGTAAATCACGAGTAATGGGAGCATTACTGACATATTTAGTTTATAAGTTTTCCCAATAAAAAGGGTAGAGGTTCCCAAGAGATCGCTGCAGAACATTAAATTGAATCCAACAAGAAGAGACAACCAATGACTCCAGTAATAATATAATATTATGAGTAAAGTAAAGACACAGTATAAACCTACAACTTTCTAAGGACTTGTGACTTATAAGCATGAGACGACCAGAATATGATGGCATGGGATCAATAAAGTTCAGAGACCGAAGGACATATTTGAGAAAAAATGTTGCACACGCACTATTCCATTGGTAGTTGGTTGACTACATGATCTCCAACGGGCCTCTGACGAAGCCCAATATGGGGAAAAATTTAAAGTAGTATAATTTATATAGTTTTTAAAGGAAAATTTTTCATCACAGCCAACGACAAGGGCCTTAAACTTACTAATACACTGAAAGCCACAAGTCGAGATCCTGTTCTTAGTACACACAATATTACTGTTTCCGAGTAAGATATTTGACAGTGATTAATTGACTGTCTACCAGTTCACATCTTCTTACTGTGTCTCTATACTAGCAAAGCGATCAAATTTTGTGTTGTTGTATAGTGCTATTCTAATATTCACTCGTTTAATTGTACACCCAATACGTGAAACTTAACTATATAAGTAAACGCAGTGTGATTAAAAAAAAAAAGTATCCACCATGTCCTCAGAGCGAGGAGGGAGGGATCATAATTACTTTGCAATTCTCGGGGAAGAGCCCCCCCCTAAACGTAAAACCCTTAACCTTAACAATACACGTGACTTTCCTTACCTCAAGAAAAACAACAAACCATTAAACGTCAACCCAACAATTTGCCCAAAATTTATTATTGTGAAAAACAAAGACAACACGAAACCACTAAAAACATTTAATATATTTTTACTACAAAAGGCCCTAGAGTCAATCACTACAGAGCAGCCAAACTCAATTTCGTTTACCAGAGATGGAGATCTCCTCATATTAACAAAAAATAATCAACAAACCACAAAATTTCTTAAAGCTACTAAATATCAAATTTATGTGATATTTCAGTGAGCCTTCACCCCACACTCAATACTATAAAAGGTGTGATTTACTCTACTTTTCTATCCACCTTAACAGAAAATGAAATCGTTGAAGGTCTACAAAACCAAGGAGCCACAGAATGCAAAAAAATTACTAAATTTAAAGACGGAAAAGTCATAAACACTCCCTTGCATATTATTACTTTTAACGCATACGAACTTCCTGTCGAAGTCAATGTAGCTTGGCTGAAAGTAAAGGTGGAGCCCTACATCCCATCCCCAATGCAATGCAAAAATTGCTATACTTTAGGTCATACATTAAAATATTGTAAATCCGAAAATAAATGCAACGTGTGTTCCTCTACATTTCACGACCCCTCACCATGTATAAAAGTTGAGTGCATTAATTGTAAGCAACAGCATAGATCCAACAACATCAAATGTCCAACATTACAAAAGAGGAAAGATATACTTACCTACAAAACATTAAACAAGTGCTCTTTTCGCGATGCCACTGAAGCAGTTAATCATAATCAAAAAGAATATATTTCCCCACGGGAAAATCTAGAAGAAGCAATTCAAAAAAAGGTAACAAAACCAAAAGAACAGAAAACATATACTCAAAACAACAACAGCAATAATCTGCCGACTATACCTAACATACCAAATCTCTCCCATACTACTGAAAGCACAGAAACCACTCAAAGAGCCACTTTTAATCCATCCACTACTCAACTTGAAAACTCTATAATAGAAACACAGAATACAGTTAACCAAGATAACTCACCAAATCACTCTCCTTTACCCAACAATACTATTCCTCTCTCTAACAACTCAAACTACACAAATACTACAGAAAACCATTTAACTACTCAAAACCACATGCTTAGTTCATCCACAAGCCAACAAGCAATAAACTCAATAATAAATAGCAACTGAGTCGTCGACTATCACTCGCGCTGAACAGAGGTGTTGTTTTTCTTTTCTCTGGTGTTCTTTAGTGCTTTTCGCAATCACAAATTGACACGAGTTTACCTAGTCTATTTTTTCACTTAAATAAAACTAAGTTCGTGTTTTGATTCGGAGTGGTAAAATCCAAAAGTATACAGTGCTACACCTAAAACATTCGACATGGCCCCTGGGCCTCCCAATTTAGGCACTAATCGGTTTTCAATACTAGCCGATAGCACCACCATCAAAAAGAATAAAAAATCCAAAGACAAAAAGAATAAGTCTCTAACGACTAACTTGCAAGACCTTTTACCTGGCCTTCCTAGTGTTAAAAAATCTAACCCCAAGTTCGTAGTCCTCGAGGCAACTGACAAAAATAAGCCATTGAGTCACTATTCGTGCTTTGCAGTTGACAAATCCATACGTGCAGTAAGCAGAGAAATACAATCCATTTCTGAACTACGTGACGGCAACATCCTGTTATTAGTCAATAACAAGAGCGTGGCAGAAAGATTCCTTGGGTTAAAAGAGCTTCATGGCATATGCAACATAAAAGCAAAATACCATGAGAATCTTAACTTTAATAAGGGCACCGTGTTCGCGCCTTTTTTCCATTAATGTCAATGAAAGTGAAATCGTAAGTGAGCTAAGCGCACAAGGTGTAGTGGCGGCCTATAAGTTTCAAAAGAAGATTACCAATGATAAACTAGTTCCATCCGGGGTCGTTTTATTAACATTCGACCTATTTCACCTTCCTGACAAGATTGACATTGCTTGGAGAAACGTCCGCATAAGGCAATATATCCCCAACCCAATGCGCTGCAAGAACTGCCAGCTGCTGGGGCACACAGCAAAATTTTGCAAACGCTCACCAGCATGTGTTAATTGTAATTTTCCACCCCACCAGCCGGATAACTGCACTCGCATTCTTTGCGCTAACTGCTTAGCAGATCACCCATCTTCGTCGAACAAGTGTCCTAAATTTATTCAAGCAAAAGACGTACAAAAAATTAAAACCACCAATAAATGTACCATGAGGGAAGCTATTAAAATATACCAGAGCTCTACTCCCTCCCTCCCCGAAAACGCGCTTTCCTTTTCAACAGTTCTTTCTATGGAAAACTGTCAGCCAAATATTCCAGAAATAACACCTTCCAATCCACATCCACAATTAACTCAACATCAATTGTACAATAATGCAGAAAAAACTCTTCCCGCATCCGATTTAACTCTAAATAACTTAACCACTCCATTCATAGCCCCAGCATTCACTCATTCAACAGAAGATCTCCCAGTAAATATCTCTTCACTTTCGAATTTCGCTCAAACCCAAGAAACATCCATTATCAATTTTGCTAACACAGACTCTCATCCTATTAAATGAAACTCACCTTGCACACAACATCACTCCTCATTTCCCAAAAGCTTATGTTGGTCATTTTTATAATCATCCACACATTACGTCTATCAAACAGGGCATTGGCATCCTTGTCAAAAGAAACCTACCTCACCTATCCTCTCTCCCCCAATCCAATATTGCTTCTCTAGCCATTGAACTACAAACATCCAACAAAATCACAATAGTGTGCGGTTATTCCCCTCCGAATCAATCGATTTGCGCAACAGATTTTAACAATTTAATTCCTTCCTCTACCCACCCCTTTATTGTAGCGGGAGATTTTAATGCTTGAAGCCCTCTCTGGGGGTCCGTTTCCTCCAACTCAAAAGGTCGAGCAATTGAAGATTCCGTTCTAGTTTCTAACGTCGTTATCCTAAATGATGGATCTCCCACCCACTTTTCCACTCATTCATCCTTTACACATATTGACCTTACCCTTTGTTCTGCATCCCTCTCTTCCAAAGTATCATGGATTTGTATTGACGATCTTCATGGTAGTGATCATTTCCCTATCCTCTCCAAAATCCAATTATCCCGCCCCCAAACCCTTTTCAAACCCAGAATCTATTTCAAAACTAACCGAGCGGACTGGTCCAAATTTGAGTCTGCTTGCGAAACTCTCTCTTGTTCTTTCCCTATTTCATCTAACATCAACCAAGAAACTTCTAACATCCAAAAAATAATCCGTTCCTCAGCAAATGAATCCAACCCACTTTCTACAACAAAGCCGATCAAGACTGCTCCTTTGTGGTGGAACAGCGATCTTTCAACATTAAGAACTAAGAAGCAGAACGCCTGGCATGATTTCAAGCGCAGTCGGACCCAATCAAACCTTATCTTGTATAAAAAATGCAATGCCCTTTTTCGGCGCAGTGCCAAAAAGTCTAAGATCCACTGCTTCCAAAAATTTACCAGCAGTATTTCTTCTTCATCCGACTCAAAAAGGATATGGGCTGACACAAAAAAACTTACTGGTTTTTCCTCCCACTCTTCTATTACTTCCCTTAAATCATCCCAAGGCAATCTACTATATCCCCATGATATAGCCTTAGAGTTAGCCGTCCACTTCTCTAATGCCTCTTTTGATTCCAACTTTCCTCCCGAATTTTCCGCTTGCAAACTTTCCCAACTGCAATCTAATCGTCCCATTCCTTCAAGATTATCTTCTTCTTCTAAGCAGTTGGATGCTGATTTATCTCTACAGGAACTCCATTTCGCTCTCTTAGCTGTTAAAGGTAGAACCCCTGGATTTGATAAAATATCCTATCCCATTATAAAAAATCTCCCTTTGTCTCTCTTATTTCGCCTCCCCAATCATTACAACAACATCTTCTCAACCGGTAATTATCCCATCCTTTGGAAGACTAGTTCCGTCGTACCTATCCTAAAGCCTGGCAAACCACAATGCGAGGTAAACAGCTACCGTCCTATATCCCTTCTTCCCTGCTTAGGGAAATTAATGGAAAAAATCATTGCTACTAGACTATCATGGTATGTGCAGGCAAATAAGCTCATCCACCACAATCAAGTTGCCTTCAAGAAAGGACATGGTACGGTCGATGCTCTATTATATCTGGATCACTTCGTTTCCGAAGCTCTGTCAAGGAGAAATCATATTTCGCTCCTCTCATTGGATTTTGCCAAGGCTTTTGATCGCATAGGTATACAGGTCGTTTTAAGGCAGCTCGACAAGTGGAAAGTTGGGCCAAGAATCTACAATTTTATTAAATCTTTCCTATCCTCTCGTAAGCTTAGTGTTCTTATATCCAACGTCCGATCCCCTATCTTTCCCCTAGACAATGGCACCCCGCAAGGTTCACCCCTATCCGTTATCCTCTTCACTATAGCTTTTGATGAGCTTAGTACAATTTTTACCCATTTCCCTAACATTTCCCACCTAATGTATGCAGATGATGTGCTTATATTTTCTAAAATTCCTAACCTAAATATCGTTATGGCTTCCTTCACAGACATCCTATCCCGCATTTCCTCATGGTCCCTTTCTTCAGGCGTTTCAATCTCTCCAAATAAAACTAAACTACTACATATTTGTAAGAAACAAAACTGTAATATACCTACGTTTACATTTAACAATACAAATATTACTTGTACAGATAGTCATAAGTTTCTAGGTATAGTATTAGATTCTAAGTATTCCTTTAAACATCACTGTAAATACGTTAGAGATAAACTATTTCTTAAGTTAAACATTGTGAAATATTTATTCTGCAAACGCTCGCTTATCAACTCTGAATTGCTGGTCAACGTTACAAAGGCGCTCCTCTTATCCTCTATCAACTATGGCGTAGAAATATATGGCCAACATGCTAAAAATAACATCAAGCTCCTAGCGTCTCCTTACCATACTGCTGTCCGACGATCTTTACGTGCATTTCCTACTTCGCCAATAAAAAACATCTTGGCAGAATCAGGTCTACCATCACTAATTGACAATGTGGAGGACAATATAAGGAAACTTTATCCTAAGCTTGCTCTCACTTCTAATGCTTTGCTACAAAAATGCTTTCACTCGGCAGCCGTGCCTGCACGGACTCCTAAGATAGCTTCATCAATTTCCGAATGCGCCTCTTTTGCAAAAGACAATGGACTGCCCTTAAGACTATTATCGACGAGACATGGCCATCACCCGCCATGGGTGCTAAAAAAATCATCTTTTATAAACGACTTAAGCTACATGCAAAAATCTACTACGACATCGGCAGAGTATTGCGCACATTTTTTAGAAATTTCATCTCGCTTTAAAAGCACTAGTTGGCAGCTAATCTTCACCGATGGTTCCAAAGCGAATTACACTTCATTTGCTGTCGTGAAAGAGAATGGAGAGCCTATATCGTATGGACTACTACTTCCGTTTTGTTCAATTTTCACCGCTGAAGCAACAGCAGTTCTCTACGCCATGCAGTATTCGGCAAAATCGAAGGGGAAATATATTATATGCACAGACAGTATGCCCTGTTTTCAGGCCATAAAGAACTATAATAACTCCAACCACATTATTGGAACCATAAGAAATATCCTGATTTCTCACCCTCATAATACTAAAATCATGTGGGTACCAGGGCATTCATGCATCAACGGCAATACAATCGCTGATAATACTGCCAAGGATATGAGCATTACTCCTACGATCACATCAAATCTTTTATGTAAAAATGATGTTTATCGACTTATAAAGCAGCATAGGCAAACCAAACTAGTAGCTGACTGGTTTCACTATAGCCACCATTACTCCAGGATTATTATTATTATTAGAAGGCCATTACGCACTGCGACCAGAGTTGATCTATTGTGCAAGACCTATTTTGTAACCCTAGAGTTTAAGGCTTTTTATGAATTTTAGCACTATTGTGGGTTTGTTGTTCCAAAGATTACATGGAGATACTACGATACCACCAAGGTGGTGAAGTCTTTGTCTGCCCAGCGCAGGACATTCACAAAGCACATGTTCTGAGCTTTCTATATCCATTTCGCAAAAGCGGCAGACATTGGTCTCTGATAGACCAATGTTATTTAAATGATACCTCAGGCTGCAGTGACCTGTGAGGTATCCTGTTAGAAGACGCAGATCTACTCTGTTTAGTGAGAGTAGCTTGTCTGATATTCCTTTGTTGGGACTAAGAAATTGTCTGGCTTGACGCTGACCGGCACAATTTAGCCAGTGTGCAGCAAATTTCCTTTCTTCCTATTTCCTGAGGAGTTCATTAATGTGGCTTTTCGTGAGTCCACAGAAAGGCTCAGGACCAGTAAGTTGCATATTTGCTCCTTGTTTTGCGAGGTCATCAGCCATTTCATTCCCCTCATGCCCTTCATGTCCCGGAATCCAGACTAGATTTACTGTGTTGAGGTTTCCTAACATGTTGAGAAGGTTTAGGCAATCATTTACCAATTTAGAGGTGATAGTTGTTGATAGAAGGGCTTTTAGAGCCGCTTGACTATCAGAGAGTATGTAGATGTGAGTACCTCTCATTTTCCTGCGAAGGCATTCTCTCACACATATTTCAATGACATGTATTTCTGCCTGGAATATTGTTGGGTAGAGTCCCATCGGAATCGATTTTTTAAATTTAGGCCCATTGATTCCTGCCCCTGCTCTACCATCTTCCAGCTTGGACCCATCAGTGAACCATAATTGAGATCCAGGCTTGAAATTGATAGAATTAGTTCTCCAAGTTGTTCGTTCATTAATAATAATTCGGAAGTTTCTGTAGAGAATGGGTTTGGGAGATATTGTATCCACCCTGTGTAGTATAGGAGTGTGTCGAAAGTCTTCTAAGATCTTTAGATGTCCTCTCATATCTCCACTTTTAAGATCGGCGTTGCCTTTTAGTCTTAAGGCACTCAATCTTGCTTCTTTTTCAATTAAGATGGGAAGCGGTGGTATACCTAGGAGCACGCCCAAAGCGTCAGTTGGGCATGTTTTCATTGCTCCTGTTATACCGATGCAGATGAGGCGGTACAATTTGTTAAGATCGCTTGCCGCCTTTCGTTGCTTAACTTTGGGCCACCATGCTATGGAAGCATAAGTGACTATAGGCTTAACAACTGTAGTGAATGTCCAGTAGGTCATTCTGGGGCTGAGCCCCCATGTTTTACCAAAAAGCCTTGTGCAGGCATAGAATGCCCTTGTGGCTTTTACAGTAACTTTCTCAAGATGCGAGTTCCAGGTAAGCGCTTTGTCAAGGTTGATACCAAGGTAGTTCGCCTCTGTGGAGAGTTGTAGAGTCGATTCATTCAGGACAGGACATTTGATGTTGATATTCCTTTTCCTGGTGAACGGCACTAGCGCAGTTTTAGATGGGTTGATAGAGAGCCCTTTGTCAGTGCACCATTTGTTTATTATGTTGAGGGCTTGTTGCATGCGGTTAGAGATGGTCTCTTCATGCCAGCCCACTATATATACTACCAGGTCATTAGCATATCCCTGGGTGTGGAATCCTAGGTTGTTCAGTTTGTGGAGAAGTTCATCTATTACTAGTGTCCACTGAAGAGGAGAGAGTACTCCCCCTTGCGGGCAACCTCTTGTGGCCTTGATAGACTTTATTCTTCCTCCTAATTCTGTACTGATCGTTCTGGATTTCAGCATCGATATAGTCCATCGTCTGATGGGTTTAGGTACGTCCTTTTGAGATAGGGCATTGTTGATTGCCTCATAGGACGTATTATCGAAAGCTCCTGTTATGTCAATAAAAGCGCAAAGTGCGATTTGTTTTGACTCAATAGCTTTTTCAATAATGGTTACCAGACTGTGTATTGCAGTCTCAGTAGATTTACCTTGTTGGTAGGCAAATTGAAGTTGGTGCAGTGGGAAATTAACCAAGTTATTCTCCCGTATGTGCTGATCCAATATTTTTTCCATTGTTTTTAGGAAAAATGAGCTGAGGCTAATCGGTCTGTATGACTTAGGCAATTGTTCGGGTTTTTTCCCTACCTTTGGAATGAATACGACCTTTACCTCAGCCCATTTCGTAGGGATATAACCTAGCAATAGGCTTGCTTTATATAGTCTGGACAAAGTAGGGACAATGTATTGGCTTCCCTTTTGCAGAAGGCAAGGGAATATCCCATCAGGTCCAGGAGATTTGTATGGGCTAAATGTAGATATAGCCCATTGTACCCGATTTTCATGGAATAGCTTATTTGCCAGCTTTAGGTCCTCTCTGTCAGCATCAATGGTAGGTTCTACCAACATTGTGGACTCATGTAAAGCATGGCATCCCGGGAAATGGGTGTCCAGTAGAAGTTGGCTAGTTTCTTCTGGGTTTTTAGTGTAGCTACCATCTGGCTTTTTCAAGGTACATATGCCGTTTGAGTGATCCTTTGATAAGGCTTTCTGGAGGCGGATAGCATTAGGAAGATTTGAAATCTTATCACAGTGATCCCTCCAGGAAGCTCTCTTAGATTTCCTCAATTCTTTGTTAAAGTTGGTTAGAGCTCTTGAGTAGGAGACCCAGTCCCCTGTTTGTTTAGCTCTATTCCATAATACTCTGGTTTCATGGCGTAGTCTTGAAAGCGTACTATTCCACCAGGGGACATCCCTTCGTGGTTTTTTCACTTTTTCCTGACAGCTCTCATGAAATGCAGACGTAATGTTTGAGTGGAGTTCATTTGCCTCCATCTCAAGCTCTGATTTAAGCACCAGGTGATGCTTAGAGTAGTTAGCACTTTGTTCTAAGTTAAAGTGAAAGACATTCCAATTTATATTCTTTGGATTTCTGTAAATTGTTATGTGCGGTAAGGTAGCACCTAAGTCAAACCTGATAAGACTGTGGTCCGACATTGATGCTTCCCCGGACACATGCCAATTTGAGACTTCTGATAGTACATTTGGACTGCATAGGGTAAGATCAAGTACTTCCTCCCTTATTGCATTCCTAAATTTTGGTTCATTGCCTCGGTTTACTATTGATACATTATATCTAAGTAAGAATTCAAGAAGGCACTCACCTCTCGCATTGATGTTTGTGCTGCCCCATATCGTATGATGGGCATTCGCATCACATCCTATTATCCAGCGTAGGTGGTTCTCCTTGCAGTAGTTGACTAGGGCTACAAGTTCCCTTGTTGGAGCAGTTTCCTCATCTCCTGGAAGGTAGGCAGAGGCAATGATTACCTCGTGCTCGCCTTTGTCTGTTGGCACCTTGGTCCAGATCGCAACGAGATCGGTGGTAGTGAACTGCGAAATGGGAATGAAGGTTAAGTTATTGCTAATTAAGATTGCCGCTCTAGGGCGATCATTGTTGGCATAGATTAATTTACCATTAACATCTTGGAGTCCCTCAATGACTCTGTCACGTACCCACGGTTCTTGGATTAGAGCTATATCCAAGTTTTGTTTGTTAAACCTCCTTGCTAGTTCAGCCGAGGCAGCCTTTGCATGGTGGAGGTTTAATTGAAGGCATCCGAGTTGCCTTCTATTGTTGCTTGGGGTAGCGTGTGGCATTATCGCCTCTGTTTTTTGGCACTGGCTGCCTTTTTCTTGCCTCTGTTGCTACCCAGCAAGGCCGCTTCCTCAGCAGAGTGACGTTCGCCTTTTTTGGTCCTCTTTGGACCATCATTTTTCTTGTCGGCACGAAGCGGGGGTCGCATTCTTATGCCTTCCTCTACCCTTTGAGCACTTGACATTGGTGTAGGCTTGGTGGCGTGTGGCGCATCTTTAGAGCAACATGGCTGCTCATCAGTTTGCGTTACGCTCACTGCGGTTGCTGCGATCGCCGATGCCGAAGTGCAGGGTTGTTCCTCGGTCCGCTGCAATGCGGGAGGCTTGGGCGCTTCTGATTCAGCATCCTTCTCCGGGGTTTTGGCCTTAGTTCTAAGTTGAACTGTGCTAAACCCATAGTTCAACCAGGAGTTATTTTTTTTTATCACAATGGCGGAGATGGGGTCGATTGCGATGGTTAGCTCCGTCACCTTACCCTTTTGTACTCTACGTAGTACCCGCCATTCCTGAACGTTCAGGCCAGAGTTTTGCCCATCCAGGAGGCTGAGGATGTCCTCTGTGGATGTGCTGTCCAGTTCTGGAAAGAGGCATGTGAAGATCAAAGGCCTTGGTATGTCCTTTTCTAAAACGATCCTGATTTGCGCATCTTTCCATGGTTCAAGTTTAGGCATTGCTGCCTTTAACCAGTCGGTTGTTTCATCGTTGCCACATGAGACAACTATGTATCCTGCGCGGAAGGTGCAGCTGTTAAAGATTGGCTTGGCACCACCAGTCTGCTTTTTCCTTATGCTGTCCAGGATAACGTGTTGAATGGCCTTTAGTTTATCCGTAGGCCATATCGTTGCCGGATAATCAGGTGGTATGATACCCAGCTTGGTGCTACATGCAGCATCCTTGTAGGACATTTTAGCCGTCCCTTCTTTCACCTCCAGGTTAGGCACTGTTGCCTTTGCCCTTTCGGCTTCTGATGGGTCAGTTGTCCTTTCCACTAAGTTAGCTCTTTTGGGAGATCTTTGCTTAGGGGTGGTGCTGCTGGAGCGCTGACGCTTTAGGTTCATTGGCTGCTGTGCTAGTTGTCGCGCTTCTTCAATGGAGTGACCTTTACCCAGGTGGTACCTGAGTCGCTTTCTGGCGGCACCGCTGAGCCGCAGATTCACTCCCATTTCCGCTCCATTCTTAGCCGAACCTGTGGTTTTTGAGGGAGAAGTTAAGAGTTTCTCCTCTTCCTCTGGTGATAGAGCGGAAGTTTTCCCGATGGGCCCTAGGTCCATTTCGTCTACTTCCATCTCTAATTGCGCTATGGCAGAGGTCGGGCATTCGCTGCCTTTTGTTGCCTGCGGCAATTGTTGTTGTTCGACAGTGGCTGCCGAAAGGTCACTGCTGACCTGGTTTGTAGAAGGCATTGTTGCCTTTTCTTTGTTTTTGTTTTCATCGTTTGTTTCAGACATAAGTGAGTCCCACGAGTAAAGGGGAATGGAGGTCAAGCCGCAACAGTGCCCCGGTGTTGCGGTAAGGCTAATTACAACCAGAGGGCGCCCGGTATCTGGAGGGTTAATCCTAATCGTACTAAACCAACTTATCTATCATCACTCCCATCTAACTATACTACGCCATATACTCGCCTACGCATTGGTCACAGTGTAATCACCAATGCATATCTACTGCAAGGGAGGCAACCAAGCCTGTGTCCATTTTGTAATACTCCAGTCAGTATCCTGCACTTGTTAGCCTTTTGCGCTGGACTAGATAGACAAAGACAGCAGAATTTTGACGGTCATGATGCACTATCGCTATTAATTAACCCTTCCGATTCCAACATTTCGAAAATCTATAAATTTGTGAAGGGCTCTGATCTTCTACGACGTATATAAACCAGGAATTCTTCACCAGCCAGCTGAAAGCCTCCGTTGCTAGCGCTGCGTTATCTTTTTGTTTATTTAGCAATTCTATTGTTATTTAAACTTTTTAAAAAAAAAAAAAAAAAAAAAAAAAAAAATAGCAACTCTATGAACCTCTCTTTATCAGACAGCAACAATCTCACTATTCCCAATGTACAAACATTATTGTCTCAAATAATTAATAGCACGCCACAACTACACAATACTGATAACATAACGCTTCCCAACAATTACTCATATTCCTCTCTAACTCCCAATCTCTATGGCTCTAATTCACCTGCCGACATGGAACAATAAAAAGAACTCTTACTACCGAAAACCAGTTTTTCGCTAGTAGAGATTCTAAACTTCACTCAGTTTGCTTATCATGGTACTTAAGATTCTGCAATGGAATCTTCATGGTTATCTGAATAATTATAATGAGCTCACTTTACTCATAAAAGAAAATAAATACGATATAATCGCTCTGCAAGAAACCCACCTTCGCTCAAACCCACCATCAAACAGAATACCAAAAAATTTCTCTATCTACACAAACAACGATATAGAACCAAACTCTGTAGCAAAAAGAGGAGTTGCTCTGCTTATAAATAACACATTAGAACACACTGTAATAAACACGAACACCAATATTTTATCGATCTCAGTTAAAATTAAATCTAATATCCATTTCACAGTAATTAGTACTTACATATCGCCTACAGATAGCTTCACAGAAATTGATTTACAGCATCTCTTTCCAAGCTCAAATACCCCATTCTTGCCTTTGGGCGATTTAAACGCCTGGAGTCCGCTTTGGGGCTCCCCGAACTTTAACAAAAAAGGCAGAATAATCACTAACTTCATTCAAAACAGTAATTTGATTTTACTTAACGACAAATCCCCAACACATTTTTCAACAAGATCCCCTCAACATCGCTGCTGCATGGAAAATCTTTGATGAGCCTTACGGCAGCGACCACTACCCAATTTCACTGAGCTTATTTAATCACTAGCAAACCCGGCCCCCTTCGCTGGGCACACTAAAATAGAATAGATATGGTTTAGAACAGAAAATATATGATTTTCATATTATTTATTTCTTTATTCTTTATTCAAGCGCTTTGGCATAAACAATATTTTTTGTTTTTCTATTTGTTTTTGAGTAAATATAAAATATAAATTGAAAATCAGGAAAAAAGAAGATTGTTTTTAAATTTCAAATCAACGCATATGAATAAACAATCGTCTTTTTTCCTGATCATCCATGAATTTTTCGTTTCAATTTATATGTTTTATTAAGCATTGGAGCTTTTTTAACCATTATCCATTTATATTTAAAAAAAAAAAAAAACGAAAAAAATTGTTTTTTCCACGAACACATAATTTCATTCGGATTTCACATTAAATTCTCAAATTTCGTAAGAAATTATTCACTGTTCCAAAATCCACTCCAAAAAAATTCACAAACAATTTTTACATGTTGCACTTACGTTTTTTCCTTATGGCATCCAAATCAGAAAGAAATATTGACACATTGTAACTAACACTGTCAATTTGACAGTTCAGTTCCGCCCCAAGCGTTAAAAAAGTAAGCGACATTATGGCTGGCTCAAAAGAACGCTGTACCCGTTGCCAGTGCTCCGAATTACAACCAAACTTTACGAAACCCATTTTCAATACTTACTTAACAATGTGCATAAGTTTGGTTTAATTCGGTGCAAAGACACGGCGGGTCCACGTTTTGGCATATATTTCGAGACCCTAGTCATCAATAGGTATGAGAATTACCCCGTATTAAAGCACTTATCAACAGCTTTCATTTGATACCTATATTGTACATACACAACCAAAGGTTACCCGGGTCCACGTTTTGACCTATATCTCGAGACCCCAGTCACGTAGCGGCATGAAAAATACTCTGTACTAAGGCATTCACCAACAGCTTCAATTTGATATCCATATTGTACAAACACATTCTAGGCTCCACGTTTTGGTCTCTATCTCGAGATCCTAGTCACGGAGCGGCATGAAAAATACTTTGAACTAAAGCATTCACCAACAGCTTCCATTTGATACCCATATTGTACATACACGTCCGAAGGTTACCCGGGTCCACGTTTTGACCTATATCTCGAGACCCTAGCCATCAATAGGTATGAAAATTACCCCGTATTAAAGCACTTATCAACAGCATTCATTTGATACCCATATTGTACAAATACATTCTAGGGTCCACGATTTGGTCTCTATCTCGAGACCCTACTCACGGAGCGGATGGAAATACTCTGAACTAAAGCATTCACCAAGAGCTTCCATTTGATACCCATATTTTACATACACATCCTAGGGTTACCCGGGTCCACGTTTTGACCTATATCTGGAGACCCTATGTACCAATAGGTATCCAAACTATACCGAAACCATCTTCAATACCTCCTTAAAAATGTGTGTAAGTTTGGTTTAATTCGGTGCAAAGACACGGCGGGTCCACGTTTTGGCATATATTTCCAGACCCTAGTCATCAATAGGTGTGAAAATTACCCCGTATTGAAGCACTTATCAACAGCTTCCATTTGATACCCATATTGTACATACACGTCCGAAGGTTACCAGGGTCCACGTTTTGACCTATATCTCGAGACCCTAGTCATCAATAGGTTTGAAAATTACCCCGTATTGAAGCCCTTATCAACAGCTTCCATTTGATACCCATATTGTACATACACGTCCGAAGGTTACCCGGGTCCACGTTTTGACCTATATCTCGAGACCCTAGTCATCAATAGGTATGAAAATTACCCCGTATTAAAGCACTTATCAACAGCTTTCATTTGATATCCATATTGTACAAATACATTCTAGGGTCCACGTAGTGGTCTCTATCTCGAGACCCTAGTCACGGAGCGGATGCAAATACTCTGAACTAAAGCATTCACCAACAGCTTCCATTTGATACCCATATTGTACATACACATCCGAAGGTTACCCGGGTCCGCGTTTTGACCTATATCTCGAGACCCTATCTACCAATAGGTATCCAAACTATACGAAAACCATCTTCAATGCCTCCTTAACAATGTGTGTAAGTTTGGTTTAATTCGGTGCAAAGACACGGCGGGTCCACGTTTTGGCATATATTTCCAGACCCTAGTCATCAATAGGTATGAAAATTACACCGTATTGAAGCACTTATCAACAGCTTCCATTTGATACCCATATTGTACATACACGTCCGAAGGTTACCAGGGTCCACGTTTTGACCTATATCTCGAGACTCTAGTCATCAATAGGTATGAAAATTACCCCGTACTAAAGCACTTATCAATAGCTTTCATTCGATATCCGTATTGTACAAACACATTCTAGGGTCCACGTTTTGGTCTCTATCTCGAGACCCTGGTCACGGAGCGGATGGAAATACTCTGAACTAAAGCATTCACCAACAGCTTCCATTTGATACCCATATTGTACATACACGTCCGAAGGTTACCAGGGTCCACGTTTTGACCTATATCTCGAGACCCTAGTCATCAATAGGTATGAAAATTACCCCGTATTAAAGCACTTATCAACAGCTTTCATTTGATACCCATATTGTACATACACAACCAAAGGTTACCCAGGTCCACGTTCTGACTTATATCTCGAGACCCCAGTCACGGAGCGGCATGAAAAATACTCTGTACTAAAGCATTCACCGACAGCTTCAATGTGATATCCATATTGTACAAACACATTCTAGGGTCCACGTTTTGGTCTCTATCTCGAGACCCTAGTCACGGAGCGGCATCAAGAATACTCTGATCTAAAGCATTCACCAACAGCTTCCATTTGATACCCATATTGTGCATACACATCCGAAGGTTACCCGGGTCCACGTTTTGACCTATATCTCGAGACCCTAGTCATCAATAGGTATGAAAATTACCCCGTATTAAAGCACTTATCAACAGCTTTCATTTGATACCCATATTGTACATACACAACCAAAGGTTACCCAGGTCCACGTTCTGACTTATATCTCGAGACCCCAGTCACGGAGCGGCATGAAAAATACTCTGAACTAAAGCATTCACCAACAGCTTCCATTTGATACCCATATTGTACATACACATCCGAAGGTTACCCGGGTCCACGTTTCGACCTATATCTCGAGACCCCAGTCACGGAGCGGCATGAAAAATACTCTGTACTAAAGCATTCACCAACAGCTTCCATTTGATACCCATATTGTACATACACATTCTAGGGTCCACGTTTTGGTCTCTATCTCGAGACCCTAGTCACGGAGCGGCATGAAAAATACTCTGAACTAAAGCATTCACCAACAGCTTCCATTTGATACCCATATTGTACATACACATCCGAAGGTTACCCGGGTCCACGTTTTGACCTATATCTCGAGCCCTATCCACCAATAGATATCCAAACTATACGGAAACCATCTTCAATACCTTCTTAACTATGTGTGTAAGTTTGGTTTAATTCGGTGCAGACACGGCCGGTTAGCGAACACACACAAAAAGTTGACTTTATTTTATATATAAGATTTTTTTCAGTTTGTGTCCGAAAAATCCAAATATCTTACGGAACCCTAATTTTTTCCAAAATAAAATGTAATCCATGTTACTCCTGGATAATGTAGTTTTTGAATGGTGAAAGAATTTTTAAAATCGGTCCAGTAGTTTTTGAGCCTATTCGTTACAAACAAACAAACAAACAAACAAACAAAGTTTTCCTCTTTATAATATTAGTATAGACAACACTCTGCCACACACAGATAATACCAAACGCTACAACTTAGAGCTAGCAGATTGGACCTCCTACCAGACCCTCATAGATTATCACTTTGACAATCTTACACTAAACAGAAACAACAGCAACCAATCAACAGCAATCCTAACAAGGAAAATTAAACTTTGCGCGAACGCATCAATTCCCACTCGTACACCAAACCATCACAGTCGGGTTACTTACTGGTGGAATGAAAATTTATCCTCTCTCAGACGCGAAAAAGTTTATCTCTGGAAAACTGCAAAACGCAACCCCACAAAAGAAAATATTTTAGAATACAAAAAGGCAAATGCCAAATTCAAAAGAGAAGCCAAAATTTCGAAAAGGGAACGCTTCGTAGAATTTACCAGAGATATAAATAACCAAACCCCACCAAGTACTCTTTGGAAGAAGGTTAATATCCTACACGGTAGCTTCCCTTCGAACAGAATACATGTCATACAAACATCCGAAAACTCCTCCGCATCCTCTAATGAAGAAATCGGACGTTTCTTAGCAAAACGTGGTCAGAACTTTCTAAAAACCGAACTTTCTCCAACGAATTTGTCTACAAAAAAAATCTTTATACCAACCCCGTCAACACTGGCTATATAACTGATAAGATAGCAATGCAATTAGAAGCCCCTTTTTCTCCACTGGAACTCAATGCTTGCATTTCGACACTTAAAGGCAAAACCCCAGGCTTAGATAACATCTCTTACCCTCCCATCAAAAACTTACCGCTTATAGGAAAATCTAAACTATGCAGCCTTTACAATATAATTTTCACAACGAGCATAATCCCTCAACAATGGAAAACCAGTTTAATTATTCCAATCTCTAAGCCTAACAAGCCAAAAAATACCATTGAGGGATACCGCCCCATATCACTTATACCTTGTTTATCAAAAGTCATGGAGAAAATGATAGCACGAAGACTAATGTGGTTTGCAACAACAAAAAAACTATTTTCAAACCATCAAACCGCCTTCAAACCAGGATGTGGCACAATAGATGCTTTACTAGCACTCGACGAACAGATATCTAACTCCATCTCCTGCAAGAATCATTTTTCAATACTTTCGTTAGATTTGGAAAAGGTCTTCGATCGTGTTGGCTTACATACGATAATAGAACAGCTAATAAACTGGAAAGTCGGCCCAAAAATTATTAACTATATACGCCACTACTTACAAAATCGAAAAATTTGTGTCAAAGTCGGCAATAAGATATCTGAGCAGTGGCCAATCGAAAATGGCATCCCCCAGGGGTCACCCCTTTCTGTAGTCCTATTTCTCATAGCATTCGACCGACTAAGCTGTCTTATAAAAGAACACAAGTTTTTCAACCACGTCATTTACGCGGATGACCTTTACGTGTTTACTACTGTTCGGAATACCGATAATTTCTTATTCCAAACAAACTCTTTACTCCAAAAAATTTATAATTGGTGTAATGCCAGCGGAACAATTATATCTGCTAATAAATCTAAACATCTACACATTTGCTACAAACAAAATTGTCAAGACATAAACATATGTATAAATAATAACAATATTACTAATGTAAATAGTCTTAAAATACTAGGCTTAGTGTTTAATAATAAGTACACCTGGAATGATCACATCACATATCTTTATAACTCACTTCAAAGCAGATTGAATGTTATAAAATCTTTAAGCAATATAAAATTGGAGAGCAATTCCAACACACTTGTGCGAATTATAAAAGCGACAATATTAGCTAAAATAGATTACGGCCTTCCAACATTTCCCTAACTTCAAAAAGAAATTTATCATAATTATCATCAATCTACCATACAGCAGCAAGACTGGCCATTGGAGCATTTCGTACCACCCCCATCATAAATATATTAACAGAAGCTGGACTCCCAACACTAAAGGTCGAATAGTTTACATCAATACAGGGATGATTTTTAAATTGGCATATAACGAAGGATCCCCAGTTCAAGCTATTTTGAAAAAAAGATTAAAAAGAAAACGTAATACGAGGAGAACTTCTACCCTGCAGAAACTTATAGAATTGATAAAAGAGGAAGATATATCACTTACCCCATTACCAACACTCCCACTTCGTGCACCTCCTTGGACTCTGGAAAAAAACTCTATCCTGCTCGACCTAACGAAATACAAAAAAGAAACTATACCTATATCAGTATACTTACAATCCTTTTTAAATATACGCAACTCACATATAAACTGGACAGCCCTATATACAGACGGATCCAAAAACAGTAATATCATTGGGTGTAGCGTAGTGGACGATACCTCAACAATTCTATCTGCAGTACTACCATGGTACTCATCAGTCTTTTCAGCAGAAGCAACAGCAATCCTCTTTGCCTGCCGATATGCCGCAAAACATAAACACCGATACCTTATATGCAGCGACTCCTTAGGAGCAATCCAAGCAATCTTAAATGCTAATTTTGCCGACCCAACAATATCACAGATAAGAGACATTCTTATTGAATACACCGAAAAAATCAAACTATTATGGGTTCCAGGCCACATCGGAATACAAGGCAATACACTTGCCGACTCTGCTGCCAAATTAGCCACGAAATCCCCAGTTAAACTCATCAATACCATCAACAAAAAGGACATTAAAAAACTGGCTTACAAAAACTGTCTAAGAAATGAAATTACCCAATGGTCTGAATATACTCATTACTACAAAGAGATAAACCCAACTCGTCAGCCAACAACACTACCAACAAATATAACAAGAAGACAACAGATTATTTACACCCGCTTCCGTCTAGGACACACCAGGCTAACCCAACAACATCTCTTCCAAAACGTCCAACCACCACTCTGCTATTTTTGCTACGATGCGAACTTAACAATACCACATATAATCGAAGGATGCCTAGCGCTTGAAACAATACGCCAATCTATGGCCAACCCCAATATGAGGGAATTGCTCTCAAATGTAACACACACCAACATAAAAGAATTTATAAGATTTATAACTAAACTAAACATTTATTTTGAAGTGTGATATATACAGGGTTGGCCATATTAAACTGACCTATGTGATTATTAAAAAAATATGGAAAAAGAAACATTTTTTTGTGTTTCATTGTGAAAAACATTTAATTTAGTTCAAGGAGATTCGTTTACATCACTTTTTGAATATGATATCGCGCAAGTGGTCGCCCTTAGCACGTATTTGGATATGTACAGGGTTGGCCATATTAAACTGACCCATGTGATTATTAAAAAAATATGGAAAAAGAAACATTTTTTTGTGTTTCATTGTGAAAAACATTTAATTTAGTTCAAGGAAATTCGTTTACATCACTTTTTGAATATGATATCGCGAAAGTGGTCGCCCTTAGCTCGTATAGCGTAATGTGCCCGTTTTTCGGCGTTTTCCATAGTTTTGGCCAGCGTCTCGGCCGATATGGCGGCTATTTCCCGTCGGATATTGGCCTTAAGTGCGCCTAGTGTCTTTGGCTTGTTGACGTAAACCTTAGATTTCAAATTACAGTAAAAAGTTATAGGGTTACTCAATGGGTCAGTTTAATATGGCCAACCCTGTATATACATAAGTCTTATTTGTACACATAGTAGAAATAAATTAATTTTAAGAAGCTGATGGCCTTAGTTGCTAACGCTTTTTTTAGATTGTTAAGGCATAATTATATTATCCTTTTTCAATAATAATAAATAAATAAATAAGATATTTGAAAGCACATGGATAAGTTCAGTGGTAGACACGAATTCTGGCACCACAAGTAAAGCCTACCCATAACCGGCTTGACGATTAATGACGTCCCCTTGGGTCTTCATCGCCTTCAAGTCATCAGCACATAGCAAAAATTTAGCAAATGAGAAACAACTTTTAATGTCATTAATACAAAAGACAAATAAGAGCGGAACACCAGTGATGGCAGCAAAGGGAGTGCATGAAATACCATCAATTGTTACAACAAAACATGTATTGCACAAATAAGAGTTTAACCATAGCAGAAAAGCAGAATGAAATCAAAAACAAGCAAATTTTTTAATTAAGATTCTAACAGAAACTTTGTCGAAGGCTTTCGAAAAGTCAGTGTAAATGCAGTCGACCTGGAAACCAGTCGAGAAAGAATCAATGCAGTATTCACTAAAAACAGGTGGCAACAAATCCAGGCTAATTTAGGCAAATTGGGCAGATTTAACCACAAAGCTCAGTTTTGCATTGACCGCGTGCTCACAAATTTTGGAAATAGTCGATAGGTTTGAAATGGGCCCATAACTTCTAAAGTCATTTCTATTGCCAATCTTAAAGAAGGGCGTAATGGAAGAGAGGTTTCGGGGGTCAATGAAACTCCCCGACGATACAGATTTGTTGAACATAACTTTTAGGGAATATATCAAGACCGGAGAATTTTTTATCAAAACTGCTGAAAGTCCATCAACATCAGCTTGAGAGGAAGATTTCAGTTTGCGTACAGCATTACTAATGTCTTCAGGAGAAAGACAAAAAGCTCGAAAGTTCAAAGCATAATCTATGTCAGAAAAAAATTCGCAGGGAAGAACAAGTTCTTCCTCAACAAAATTAGATTTAAAATCCTCAGGAAATGAATTTGCAGTTTTACTTCAGATTCTTCTTCTTGATCGGTGCGAAAACCGCTTACGCGACTTTGCCCGTCTTTTCCAAAGTGCGAGAAACGTATTTTATAGTGCTAATCGGCGCCAGAAATACCAAGTTAAGCCAAGTCCTTCTCCACCTGATCTTTCCAACTCAGAGGAGGCCTTCCTCTTTTTCTGCTACCATCAACTGGTACCGCATGAAATACTTTCAAAGCCGGAGCATTTGTATCCATTCGGACGACATGACCCAGCCAAGAAGCCGCTGGATCTTTATTCGCTGGGCTATGTATATGTCATCGTAAAGCTCATACAGCTCATCGTTCCATCGCCTGCGATATTCGCCGTTGCCAACGTGCAAAAGTCCAAAAATCTTCTACAGCATCTTTCTCTCAAAAACTGCAAGAGACGCCTCATCGGATGTAATCGTCCAAGCTTCTGCGCTATGCGATAGGACGGGCATAATGAGAGCCTAGCAGAGTAGGGATTTTCTAATTCTCTGTGACATGCGCAGCTATAACTGCTTAACAAGTTCGAGAAGCATTCCCTCCATAATTTAAGCAAGCTCCGGGTGGCAGTCAGTCTGCATATCCCTCGCCGTCTTTGTTCTTACAGAAAATCGCCCGGTCTTGAAACCTTCTGTTAGCCGCCAAACTTTCTTATAGAATTTTCGGGTGTTTTTCCTACATAGCTCGTGTTGCGCCCGATCGCAACATCCTTTCTTTCTGCGGTAGCACGACATTTCTCGTCGTACCAATTTTTTCGGGCTAGCCGAAATCCGAGTTCTGCTTCGGAGGCGGTACTAAAGAACGAGGAATGTTGTTCAATTGCTCATGCATGCCGGATTGTTCGGTAGTGCTCTCCAAGAGCACGAGTTAGAGTCGAGTGCCGAATGGCTGTCTCTTCCGATTAGAGCTTTCCGATGAGGAACATTCTTTAGTTAGAGGTCCGTTTTTTGCTACACAAAGGCGTGTGCGTATTTTCGCTCCAACAAGGTAATGGTCCGAGTCGATGCTGGAACCTTGCAAGAATGATAGAAAGAAGATTGCGCCCATCAGAGCGTACGTGACGTCACGTATGCTGAGTTGTGCAGTATTGCCAACCATTTGCTCTTCGCAATAAATTTAGTGCTTTCTTGTGGTACTCAAATACCACAAAATACGACTGTGAAGTATCTTGGTGTACATCTTGACAGAAGGTTGACCTGGAGATCACATATAAACTCTAAAGTGAAGCAACTTAACCAAAAAACAAAAAAGATGTATTGGCTTTTTAGTAAAAAATCGCAGCTAAGCCTGGAAAATAAAGTAAGAATCTATAAAGCAATCTTAAAACCGATTTGGACTTACGCTTTACAACTCTGGGGAACAGCAAGTCACTCCAATGTGGAAATAGTCCAACGTTACCAGTCAAAAACTCTAAGACTAATAACAGGTGCTCCTTGGTTTGTGAAAAATTAGGAGATACATAAAGACCTCAATATTCCTTATGTTAAAGAAGAGATAAAAAAATATAGCAAAAAGTATATTAATCGACTCGACAATCATTGTAATACCCTAGCTATAAATCTGTTAGATAATAGTCAAAGTATACGACGACTAAAACGATTCCATATACTAGATTTATCAAATAAATAATATAAAATATCCTAACATAAAATGGCATATAATGGTTAGTCTCAGTGGAGACTAAACCATTTCTGTTACGTACCTAGGTTAAGATTACAAAAATTATAACATTTGCTTATTGTCGTCAAGATAGATTGCAAATAAAAGTATACATACAAAAAAAAAAAAACAAACGTCTTAGATCAGGAGACAGCCTAATAGCCCGATGATGCCGCCAAACCAAAAACCGCACCAAACAGTGACTCGTTGTGGATGCATTTGCTTCTCTACAGTAAAGTATGGATTTTCTGAGCCCCAAATCCGACAATTTTGCTTATTGACGTAGCCACCGATGTGAAAATCAGAGAAGAAGAAGAAGTCTCACCACTTTAGAAATAGGTTTTCAGTATTTCCCAATTTTGTTCAAGCGTATAGCGTCCCATTTCGTAAATGTCAAACCTTTAAGTAAATTATGAACACATTTGGCATGCCATTTGTGTTACCATTCTCAAAAAAATAGGTGGTTCAAAAAGCAAACGCTATATGGCCCACCCTGAACGTTTTTTAGCAAATTATGTTTTTTACACACATCTGCACCAAACAACGGTAATATATAGAGAAGTATCTATGACGAGAACGCATGTAATTTCGAGGAGTACTAGTTTTGTGCATGAAAAATATGTTTCACCAAATGTTAACAGAAATGTACTCAACTGGTCACATTAAACAGCAGTTAAGAGAATTCGTTTGTAAGTAGGAAGAAAGAATGTTAACGCTGTAGACTAGCTACAGGCACTTTGTCATAAAAAACAAATAAAAGTTGTCAAAAAAGTCTTGCGGTATTTTTATTGAATTTTCAATTGGTTATAATAATGCGACTTAAGTCAAATATGCGCCGTTTTGTTCGATGACGAGTTCCCAACGAGATGCCAACTTCATAATGCTCCTCTTATAGAAGCTCGCTTCCCTATTGTCAAAAAACTCGGAGAGCCAATTTTCATAGGACTCTCTTGTGGACAACTTCCGACAACCAAGCTCGTTCGCCATGGACAGAAATAGGTGGTAATCACTTGGTGCGAGATCCGGACTATGCGGTGGATGCAAAAGAACCTCCCATCCGAGCTCCCGGAGCTTCTGGCGCGTCACCAAAGATGTGTGTGGCCTGGCGTTGTCCTGATGGAAGACAATTCGGCCTCTGTTGATCAAAGATGGCCTCTTCTGCATGAGTGCTGCATTCAAGCGGTCCAGTTGTTGGCAGTACAGGTCCGAATTGAGCGTTTGGCCATAGTGGATGATTCCCTGCCAATCCCACCAAACACACAGGAGAACCTTCCTGGCCGTCAATCCAGGCTTGGCCACCGTCTGGGCAGCTTCACCGCTTTTCGACCACGACCGTTTGCGCTTCACGTTGTCGTAAGTGACCCACTTATCATCGCCAGTCACCATCCGCTTCAAAAACGGGTCGATTTTGTTGCGATTCAGAAGCGATTCGCATGCATCCATACGGGCAAAAATGTTTTTTTGCGTCAAGTCGTGTGGCACCCAATCGATCTTGGCCGATGCTACGGCTGCTACTATGCCGGTCTCTTTCGATCAATTCAGCGATTTTATCGCAATTTTAGACGACAGGCCTTCCGGACCGTGGCGCATCTTCGATCACCTCTGCACCAGAACGAAAACGTTGAAACCATCGTTGTGCGGTGAAAATGGAAACTGTATCGGGTCCATAAACTGCACAAATTTTATTGGCAGCATGAGATGCATTTTTGCCTTTATCGTAGTAGTACTGTAAAATATGCCGTATTTTCTCTTTATTTTGCTCCATGTTTGCGACGCTATAACTCACGAACGACTAAAAGCAAACAACAATTAATCAAACACGTGTTAGCACGTGAAAAGAGCTTTCCAAAAAGCTCTAGCGTGAACCGATGCGACGAATACAACTAGAACTACGCGCTTGCAAAGACAAGCTTGCGGAAATACCGCAAGACTTTTTTGACAACCTATATGCTAAGTTCAATAGTGGCTTAGAAAGTGTGAATAATCCAAAAATATATACATATATTATGTCTGTCTAAAGCACCTCTATTAAAACTTTATTGTTCCTTCAACCAAATCAAATTCTTCATAGAGAATTGCTTCATTACCAGGCACATAGGAAGATGGCATATGCAAATTCAAATATGAGAATTCATATACTCGTACATATATGTATGGGTTATTCAATAGGTGCGCTTCAACTTTTTTCCGATAGGGAGGGCGAACGACGCAATATTTTTTATTTTTTGCTTGTCATTTGTAAACTTCATTAGTATACATTTCATCATGGAACGCTACACACTTGAGCAACGATTGCAAATCGTGCTACTTTAAGAGCATTACGGCCATTTTACGGTCCATTTAACAAGCCGTCCCGTTTTGGGGTTATGTGAAGTCATTGGTCTACAGTAAAAAGCCGGCGACGATTTGTGAGCTCAGAGCCAATATTGAACGCGAAATTGCTGGAATTTCGGCCGATTTATGCAAAAGAGTGGTCGAAAATTGGGTTCAACGATTGGACTTCGTAAAACGTGCACGCGGTGGCCATGCAAAAGAAATCGAATTTCATACTTAAATGTATATGTTCAAACTCAATAACTCGTTTGTGTTTTATTCAAAAAAGTTCAAAAGTTGAAGCGCTCTTACTGAAAAACCCTATATATACAAAAAACGTCCAAGGAATCCAGCACACATTCATAGGCACAGCACTGAGCCAAGCATTATGAATTATGAAGCGTCAACAAAATTGCTTCATAATTTATTTAAATCACTTTTTAGGTCTTTACAATGAAGGAGTACATTATTATTCGTTGTGTGCTTCTTAATGTTCAAGAAGAAAAGTATGTAATAATCTTTAGAAATAAAAAGTGCATATCAACTGAAAAATATTAGTTCAACAATTTGCGGCGTTAGGCCCTGTTGTTCTAAACAGCGCTGCACATCTCACAAGAACTTCAATATTAAATATTTGACAATTCGGGCTTCATACGAAGGCTGAAAGTATGTACAGGTACAGTACCCTCCAAATATACCGCACTCTGATTTCAGTGTAAGTTTCTAACTTTGCAGATATATTCATATGTTTATGTGCACTTTTTATCAGAACCACATACGTAAAGTAACATACTAATTAATTATTTACCTACTATCAGAGAGCATAAAATAATTGTTTCGAAATTATCTCCTAGTATCGGAATGTCCGGGACGCGACTTCTTTATAATCTACTTGTTGCTGTCTTCTACATCTTACTGTACGCTCATGCGCGCAGTAGACGCACAGCAGCTGTGGCTGCCGGGAATTTAGAAGACACATTTACATATTCCTGTGGGCAAAAAGTAAGGTGAATTTGGCTGTAAAATGAAAAATCTTTATTTATTCTTGTAAATCAATTTCATACCCTTCAAAATTATCCCCTCTCGATGAAATACACTTATGCCAACGATTTTTCCAATCCCCGAAACATGCCAAATAGTCCATTTCCGGTATAGCCATCAGCACCTTCTTCGATTCAGCTTTTATCTCCTCAATCGACTCGAAACGCGTTCCCCGGAGTGGTCTCTTGAGTTTCGGGAATAGCAAGAAGTCACACAGAGCCAAATGAGGCGAATAAGGTGGTTGCGGAACTATATGCGTGGAATTTTTGGCGGAATGGTCACGAAGAACGAGTGCAGTGTGAGACGGTGCATTATTGTGATGCAAAAACCAAGAGTTGTTGGCCCATAATTCTGGTCTTTTTAGACGAATTGCTTCACGTAAACGACGCATAACGCTCAAATAATATTCCTTATTAACAGTTTGGCCAGGTGGAAGGAATTCATAGTGCAGCACACCACGAAAATCGAAAAAAACTATCATCATGACCTTTATTTTTGAACGACTTTGACGCGCTCTTTTCGGTCTGGCCTCGCCTTTAGCACGATATTCGCTTGATTGGTCGGTGGTTTCTGGGTCGTTAGCATAAATCCAAGTCTCATCTCCCGTAATGATGCATTTGAGCTTGTCCTGATAGTCTGAAAACGATTTTTTTCCAAGAAATTGAGAGTTTTCGGTACCAAACGAGATTTGACTTTTCGTAGGCTTTCAAAATAGTCTTTCAAAATGGTTTTCACAGATCCTTCTGATATTCCGATCATATCAGTAAGGTATTTAACAGTCAACCGAGGATTTTTAAGCACTAACTTTATTGACGTGTTGGTCATCTGTTGACGTCGAGGTCGTCCGGAGCGCTCCAAGTCATCAACACCTTCTCGACCCTCTTTGAAGTCTTTGTACCACTTATAAACATTTTTCTGCGACATGGTCGAATCACCAAATGCCTTTTGCAACATGCTAAATGTTTCCGCAGCCGAAATTTCATTCCGCATACAAAATTTGATGGCACTTCTCTGCTCAATCAAATCAGACATTGTAAAAATCGAAAAATGCACTCTTGGTCGTTTGGTAAACACAAGCGTAAATATATTACTGATAATGACATTCACATGAAAGTTGGCCCAGATGTTATTAACAGTGCTGCCAACTCATGAAAAAAATAGCTAGAGCGAAATTTTAATCCCGCGAAGTTTGACAAATAAATTCACCTTACCTTTTGCCCAGAGTTACTTACTGCTTATATAAGGAGCCCTGACCATTCGACATGACGAAAATTCACGATTCAACAAATATTGGCAAATACTTCTGTAGGAAATATTACAGTATTGACTATTTTGATTTGATTTCTTCTATCTTAGATTTAAATTTTTGTCATTGTTGAGAAATTGGGCGACTCGTTTTATGAATGAAAGTATTTTGCTCCTAGAAATATAAGCTCGAACTTATCCATGCATTTGTTTTTGTTGTGCAGTAAAATAGTTGAAACTGTTCATCGCCACCGCTGTATATTGTAATTTTTTAGCATACATACTATGTTAGGCAGGAATTCGATCATTCGGGTGTTTACTCCCCAATTATTGTATGTAGATATGATAAGGCGATGCGTTGTGGGTAGGTCATGGTTGTTTCAGTACATATGCACACATGTAACATTACAAGAGTTCAAGATGCAATTGAACTTTGTACAAACATAACTAACATAATATATATACACTTGTACGCTCTATACATTCTCGTCTAAAATTACAACACAAAAATATAGTAAAAATTTCCATCAAATTATATAAAGTTTTAAATTTAATAAAACGCACGCACCAAGTTGTAAGGTCATTTTACAACGTATTTTGTTTCTGTTGTATTCTTCTTTTTTTCATAAAAACAGAGAACATTGAAGTTAGTTTGATTTTAAATTTTGGTGCTTATAATTCAAATATACACATTAGATTGTATGTATCTTTCAATGTACCTTTAAGTTTGTTTGAAAAAATAAATTCAATAACATTTCGTTTATCAAGAGAACATATAACTGCACAACCAAATGCCTTGCAAAATGTCGCCGGCCATTCGCCAATTTGATTTCCTACAGAAACCAAAAACTGTGCAGAGCCAATACACTAAAGAGATAATTCACTGCTCTGTTACAAGTTTCATCACACCACGGCGGCGGTTAGACTTCATTTTTGACAATTCACACTATTCGTAGCCCGTGAGACTTTATACATTAACGTTCGCTGTATGTATTTACATATTTGCATTTGTAGAACTTTCAGCCAAGAAAGGACGCACATTTATACATATATGCTGGACAAAATTAAGAATAAATTTAATTGCCGTAAGTCATCATCTAAAACGCCAATACTAAAATTGTGTTGTGCTAAGGTTATTAGCTTATGGCAGTTACTAACAAATTGTGTGGAATGAATTTCAATTCACAGTTTCGATTACATAAAAAAAAAATACTACCAATTTTGAAATGTGAAATTTGCAGTGCCAGAAATGACCGAATAAGAGAAACAACAAGCAAGGAACAAATATTTCTCTAAATCAAGAATAAGAAATGTGATTGGCTGCGTTGATGGAGCGCATATGCTCCTACTGCCCCTGCAAGACAAACAGCTGATGCTTTGTTGTAGGATGAATTATTGAATAAATTCAAAATCATTTACAGAAAACTCATTTTCGACCCTCGCTCGGCATTTTGTGGCAAATTCGCTGGGGATTCGCATTTCACAATTCGAGACTACTAAATTCGCCTATATTTTCATTCGCTTCGCAAGTAACACTACTAGCCTATATTTAATGAAATACAAATGATTCTTAGTGCATCTTAACTTCTTGAAGTATTTATTTTTAAGATTTTTCAGCTTTTTTAAATTCTTAGAACAATCCAAGCCGAGTTTAGACAAAATTGACTTTAAGGCAGAAAAACTATGAGATGTGTCAAGTTCAGCAATAAATTAATATCAAGTAATAAGTCATTGAAGTTGGCGAAATCGCATAATGAATAATAAAATGATAACCAGGCATCGCAAGGAACTTTAGCAAAACGGTACAAATCTATTGTAGTTTGACAACGAAAGTTAAATGATGTTTATCTTTGGGAGTTATGGGATTCAAAAATGCATTCATTTTGTAGCTTAAGTTATCATTTACAAATATGAGGTCCAAGATTCTATTCAAAGAATTAACAAAATTATTAATTTCAAATAAAGTAAGACTAAGATTATTATCAATAAACTATACTTCCTGATTTTCAGAAATACTATTTGGTGTAAGAGTAGAGTTATAGACACTAGTTATCTTTTATCTAATTTATCTTACTTAAGCTGAAATTACCCAATACACACAAATGATTGTCATTTAATACTTGACAAACAATGTTGTCAACATGCGCTTTGTACAACTCGAATCAACTATTAGGTGGCAAATATGAACGCCACCCCTACGCAAGCACCCTGTTTTTGCAGCATCCCTATCTTTGCGAAAAACATTAAATAACCCAACAGAATACCACGTTTGCTTATATACATGTGCCTAATAACTGTCCGTTGCTAATGACTGGCGATTTAAAAGCGAGGAAAAATTCTGCTTGAGAGTCTGCCACCGCCCGGCCTCGAATTGCTGATCAAGCCGGGAGTGAAATGGCAAATCTATCCTTGACCTCAGTTTTGCAGGAAGGAAGATAGCACGGCGGGCAAAGTGGTCTCTAAGCGATGCCTATACGCATATCGACCATAAGGCCATCCATATAAACATCACTGGTCAAAATTTGCCCAAACAAAGGTTCGATGAAACAATTTTCAACATCGTAAGGAACGAGACGGTAATATCGCAAACGTCAGCCAAACAAATGGCTACCCAGGTAACGGCAGCGATAGCTAATGCGTGCAAACAACAAGGAAGCCTACTTACAGGTGGAACGACAACACCGAGACAGCCAGAAAAGAGTGTACTAAATCGCTCAGAAAAGTAAAGAGAGCCCACCATTCACCAACGGTGGCGTCACTGAGGGTAGAACTCAGAAAGTGCAAATCAGCTTTCAAAGTGGCGGTGAAAGCTAGTAAACGGGAATGCTTTAAGAAGCTGAGGTACGGAGCAGAAGAGGGCCCCTGGGACTGGATAGAGTACCCAATGTTGCCCTCAAAACGGCTGTAAAAGCGAGGTCTAGCGTGTTTGCAACCTTATTTTACAATTGCCTCCTGGAAGGCGTATTCCCCGACGATTGGAAAAGCAGCGGGTAATGCTTTTGCTAAAGCCGGGAAAGCTACAAGAGCAGAGAAAGCTCATATCGCCCACTTTGTATGTTAGATACAATCTACAACATTTTTGAGCAAATAGTGTGCAACAGAATACAGGACTTCTTTGAAAAACCTGATGGGATCTTTCCCAACCAGTTTGGCTTTCGAAAAGCGCGCTCAATAGTGGATGCCATGAACATGGTAATGAGCATTGCACTAGAAACCTCAAGATGCTGGAGCTGGCCACTACTGTGTGATGCTAACACTAGACATAAAAAATGCATTGAATGCATAAAGCCAGATAATAGGTGCGCTCGCAGCAATTAAAGTTCCGGCGTACTTACATCGCATTATTGGCGGCTATTTTAATTATAGACTGCTGCTCTACGTTACGGAGGATGGCGTTAGACAATATGAGGTGACCGATGGTGTGCCGCAAGGCTCGGTACTTGGTCCAACGTTATGGAATGCAATGAACGACGCCATTCTTAAATTGATACAATTGAGCGATGCAGATAACGTCATTATATCGGTGGAGTCCTGCGGAAGGACGATATGGCTTGCCTCTTCTTATATGTCACACGTCGCGGAGCAACCACCTCCATCACCACTTATAAGAGGGGCAGTTGAGGAAGCATCGAGACATGGTATCCCATTCATACTGGGAGCAGATGCTAATGCACATCATAATGTCTGGGGCAGTTCAGACACAAACGCACGGGGTGAGTACATTTTTGAATTTATAATGTTATTACAATAGTAATATATGGCATATTACATTATTAATATAGGTGATACCCCTACTTTTATAACAACTACGAAAAGGGAAGTTCTAGACATCACGTGTGAAAATGAACGATTGGCGCAAATTTTAAAAGACTGGAGAGTGTTTAAAGACAACTCCTTCTCAGATCATAGGTACCTAATTTACAATATTTCATTACCAACTAAGCACGGCAAGCCGGTTACAAACCTCAGACGCACAAACTGTGTGAAACCACATTAGCCAGGAATACCTCTAGCTCTGAGCTACAGCTCGACTCAACGGTTGATGGGCTGACTTCAGCATTTCAACAAGCTACGGAAGCAGCATGTCCTCAGAGAAAAAAGGGGAAAACCGAAATCTCCACTGACGTGGCAAACCTTAGAAGGGGATGCAGTACTGTGTATAACGAAGTGAGGAGAACTAACTCGTGGGATGTATACAAAAAATGCCAGTAGACTCCGAAAAGTTTTATCTATGAACCCTAGCAACCCTAGATTTCTCATAAAAGGGAACGCCAATTGGACAAGTAGCAGTGAAGAAACACTAGAATTACTAATGCAGACACACTTTCCTGGTTGTATCTGTAACGAAGACAGCAGAATGACACCTCCACAACAGGAAACCTTAACAGATTTCATAACGAAGGGTAACATAAAATTTGCCATTGGCAGTCTTAAACCTTACAAACAGCCGGGCCAGATGGAATCGCCTTACTTTTTGAGGCCGCGATACGACATAATTATATCCCCCAAAAAATGGGCCGAAGCAAAAATGGTATTCATTCCCAATGGAGCGAAAACCACACATACGAAACCGAAGGACTTCACACCGATTAGTCTATCATCCTTTCTGTTAAAAACCTTCTAACCGTTACTAGATATGCATACCAAAGGAAAAATTAGCATCTCTCCCCTTCTGTGGAGCTTGACTGTTAAAAATCTTCTTCAAGGACTTGAAAAAATTGGAGGTAAGATAATTTCATATGCCGATGATATTGTAATAGCAATATCGGGAAAATACATTCCAAAATTATGTGATCTTCAACAAAGATTTCTCAACAGACTATCACTTTGGTGTAAAAATCGAGGACTAGAAGTAAGTCCGGAAAAAACGGATCTGATACTGGAGGAAACAGGAAACATAAAACACTTGCTTTTAAACAAATATTCCAAGGGGGAATAAAGGGACAACGGGCAAAATATTTATGACTTCTACTGGATACGAAGGTAAATTGGGGCTCACAGTAGCAGATAGAGTATGCAAAGCTATGATAGTGTTATACTTAAGGGGAAGGCTAATTGGAAAGAAATGGGGATTGGAATCGAGAATGATATACTGGCTGTACGCGGCAGAGGTTAGACCTATTTTCTACTATGGTATTGTAATATGGTGGAATACCCTTGAGAAAGATTTGACAAGGTTCAAAGACTAGCATCTGTTCTTATGGTGCGATGTCAACCGCACCATCGATAGCATTATATGCGACATTTAATTTTCTGGCGGCAAAATATAAGTAAGTGGTCAACCACGGATTACAGTCACCGTAAAATCCTGGCTGGCACCTTGGGGCTTTCCATATTGGTTGACTACACACTCCCGTCTATACTTGCCATTACAACGTCCACGACCCTCTTACTGTCAAGTGAAGAGTGGGAACAGGGCGATGTAAAACAGGGCGAGTCCATTCATGTATACCCAGATGGCTGAAAACTCGAGGGCAGGGTGGGCGGAGGTGTATACTCCGAACATCTGGGGATCTCCTTTAGTTTTCGCCTTCCCGACTACAGTAGTGTCGTTCAGGCTGAACTGATGGCAATAATGAAAGCCGCGACACTGGTACAGTACCATATGATGCGATATCTGGAAATGATATCTACATTTTCACTGACAGTCAGGCGGTGATAAAATCACTCACGAAACCGTTGACAACCTCCAAGGTAGCCATGGAATGGCGCACATCTCTTAACGAGATGGCTGAGTCATTTCACTTAAGGGTAGCATGGGTTCCTGGTCATCGCGACATTGAGGGTAACTGTAGGGCCGATGAACTAGCGAGACTCGGCATCAAATTGCATCAAATTAACCGATGAGTACATAGGCAATGACATAGGCATACCCTTATAAACATGTAAGCTACTTATCATTGAAGTAAGAACTGCGAACGAAAGATGGCGTAATGAAACCACTTGCAAACTCGCCCGTCAACTGTTGCCGACTTTCAATGCTAATCGCACAGAATCTCTGCTAAGCCAGAATAAGCAAAGTCTTAACACACTGATTTCAGTCAAAACGGGGCACCGCTTTATAAGTAGGCACGCCCAAAGGATGGGTGTATAAGCACATGACCCCTGTAGAAGTTGTCTAGGTAGACAATTTTTAACGAATCGGAAGTTCTGCTGAAATCAGGATAATTTAAAATTTTTGAAAAGCACACACTGGTTTTAGAAGAGATAAGGAAACCTCCCCACGCGCTATCACATTGGGTTATGAGCCTAAGTGTGTCCCACAGGATAACCTCAAATAACCTACACCCAAGCGTACTCGCAGCTTCCGTGAAAAAGCCTCCAATAGTGTAAATAAAAGGCCAAAACAACATTCCACCAAACAGCAACAACTAATATGCTGGCTGATCCGACCGCCAACTGAGAATAGGTTTGAAATACTTGTTCAAGAGAACGAGTTGGAAGCAGCTACCAACGAAGAACAACAAAGGCCGTAACTAGACCCAGGAACGGTGGATGAAAAGAAAGTACCAAAACCGCCGCACAATGTGCAATACTTAAGTACAATAATTAATCCTTTGAATGATAGCATTAAAGATAATTACGAGTTAAAAATACAGACAAAAGAATCAAAACCTTGCTCATCAATTATAAAACTACTAAAAAAAGGACATACACAATATTACATATTTCGTCCAAAGAAAGAATAAGAATTTAAAGTAATACCACGAAAGATGTATTACTATACAGATAAAGATGGAATTACATTTGAGGTCGCTGAATATGAACATATAGTTACTAACATACACAACATCTTTAAAAACGGGACAAAACAACATCTTTCTATTTTCTATGTGAAGCTTAAACTTAATGAAAATAACAAAGAAATACATTCTGTCAAAAAAGTAATAGGAATTGTTCAATAAAACGCAAACTAATAGTTTAATCATGTTGCTTTCAAAATAGGCTCCATTCGAATCATATGCCAACGATTAGTACAGCCATCAAAGCACATTTTAAACGCGTTTGAAGAGATATTCTTCAGCTTCTTCAGCGAATTCTCCTTAATGGCCTCTATCGACTCAAAGCGGCGTCCGCAGAGTGGCAATTTGAGTTTTGAGGAAAGTAAGAAGTCACAGGGGGCTAAATCTGGTGAATACGGTGGTTTTTCGGTGATATTTGTCGAGTTTTAGGTCGAAAAAGTGTTCACAATATGAGCCTTGTGAGACGGTGTGTTATCTTGGTGCAAGATCCATGGGTTTTCTTTCGACAAATTTGGTCGTTTCTAGAGCACACCTGCGGTTGACCGATATAATTAAATGCCAAAAACCAGCTAGTTGACAGATCACACTATAGAGCAGTGGTCGCCAACCTTTTCAATGTGTTGAGCTACTTTCAAGATTTTGAAATAAACAGCGAGCTACTTGCACAAGCCAACATAAATTAAATAATACACACACAGTCACCGACTAACATTCGTTGCGTACGGTCACTATCTCTTCCGCTGTGTAGTAGTTGTACTCTCTTTGCATTCATATTCGTTTACCTACGTAAACACATTAATAAATTCACTTAAATTGCCCGTGTACAGTTGCTTTCGCGAGTGATATCCGAGGGTTTAGTGTTAATATATAGGTGTGAAACAATGCCCCTTGGGGCATCCCCACCTAGGGAAAATAGGTTCGCCCTACTTTCCCCTGGTGTTCATAGCAAGCGTAAAAAACCCAACAAAACGCGAGAATCATACCCCGAACTACCTCCAATTGTTTTTGCGAAAACAGACGACCCTAAATTTATTGTGATAAAATCAAGTGAAGAAAGTTATTCCTGCTTTGCAGTGCACAAAGCTATATTAGCTATCAGCAAGGACATAATTTCCATTTCTGAGTTGCGTGATGGAAGCCTCTTAGTGCTTACTAAGAATAAAAAAATCGCTGAGAAATTCATGTCTTCAAAACTTCTTCCCGGTATATGTTTAATTAATGTAACTTATCAAACAAATCTAAACTGTGTAAAAGGCACCATATTTGCCCCTTTCCTAAACAACCTAACCGATTCAGAAATCGTTGATGGCTTAAAAATGCATGGTGTGATCGCTGCATACAAATTTCAAAAGAAATCACAAGACACTCTAATTCCAACTGGCGCAATACTTCTAACATTCGACAGCTACTCTCTGCCAGAAAAAATCGACGTCGCCTGGAGGAAAGTTTCTGTTCGTCCATATTATCCAAACCCAATGCGATGTAAGTCATGCCAATTACTTGGTCATACTTTAAAATACTGCAAAAATCCTTCCACCTGCGCCATATGCAGCCTACCACCCTATGTAGGGTCCGAATGTTCCAGAACAATGTGCGCAAACTGCGCTGGCGACCACCCATCATTTGCAAGCAACTGCCCAAAATTCGTACAAGCTAAAGAAATACTAAAAATTAAAACAATAAATAAATGCAGTATGCGCGAAGCAGCAAAAAAATATAATGCCTCCACCACCTCTAAACCCTCCGCCTCAACATTCTCTCAAATCATCGCAAGCACTTCTTCTTCTGCAAAAAGCACAATCATGCAAAGCAAAGAATTGACAACTACCAACAATTCGACAACAACCCAGTCTTCTCTTGCCATCGCCTCCACTAATTCCTCCTATCCCACATATTCTCAAATAACCGCAAACACAGCTCCCTCAACAAAAAATTCAATTATACAAACACCTAAAGAATCGATAGCAACACAAAATTCAATATCATCCCATTCCTCTACTTCTATAGCTTCTACTACCTCTTTCATTCCCTTAACACACCCTCCTCTAAAAACCAGCTTCTCAGCTGACTCTATCGCAAAAACAAGTACAAAGAACGATAACCCCCCTTTGTATTCATTTCCTAATTCGAACAATATAAATTCAACAGTTTTCAACATTCTTAATACGAGTACTAAACCAATTTATACTAACAACTATGATTCCGTTTCTCAGACACAGCTCACCTCAGATTGTGATGACGAAATGTCTACTGTCTCAGTTCTCACTAAGACAAATGACATTTCACCACGCGTCAGCTCAGATTAACCTTCACAGACGACTCGCTCAGCTCTGCCTCGCAGAACTTTGATACGTAATCAAGTCGAGCTTAATCTTTCTCTCTACTTATATCACTTTCCTTTCTTTCTATCCTTATGTTCTCAATTATACAATGGAATATCAATGGCTATTTCAACAACTATATTCACCTTGAAATCCTCATCAATTCTTACTCACCTGCAATTATTCTCTTAAGCGAAACTCACCTTCCTCACAATTACGCACCACATACACCAAGAAAATATATTGGTTACTTTCACAATTTGCCCAGTATTAATACAAATAAACAAGGCACGGCGATACTAATTAGGCGCAATATTCCACACAAACAAATATCAATCGTATCAAATGTATCTTCCATAGCGCTAGAAGTTGACTTGCCTAAAAAAATTGGTATTGTCGGCCTATATATCCACCCTACACAACGTATTGTTTCGAGTGATATCTTAGGAATCATAAAACAACTTCCTTCTGATTTAATTATGGGCGGGGATTTCAATGCTTGGAGTACAATTTGGGGTTCCGCGTATACCAACTCAAGAGGCGAATGTATCGAAGATGTTTTAATGTCCTCAAACCTTATATGTCTAAATGACGGGTCTGCAACACACTTCTCCACCCGGAATTCCTTCACTACTGTGGATCTAACTTTCTGTTCTGCTTCGATTGCACCACTATGCTCATGGCAAGTCTCTAACTCTCTTCACGGTAGCGATCATTATCCGATCACCATCCAACTAAATGACCAAACCCAATCCACATTTAAGTCAAACGCTAAGTTTATCCTAGAATCAGCCGATTGGGCGAAATTTAGCACTAAATGTATTAATTTGTGTGAAACTGTACGTGCTTCCAGCAACGTCAACCAAGAAGCAGCCAATATTTCAAAAATTATTCGAACAGCAGCACATCACGCTATACCACAAACTTCACCAAAAAGTAGTAAGAAAAGGATTCCTTGGTGGAACTGTCATTTATCCCAACTTCGTGAAAACAAACAGAATAAATGGCACGAATACAAACGCTTTCGCACTATTTCAAACTTGGTAAGCTACAAAAAGGCAAATGCTCTTTTTAAGCGCGCCGCCAAAAATGCCAAGCGTAAGAAGTTCGAAGAGTTAACGGCTAGCATAAATCCTAACACTAAGCCCCGAAAAATATGGCATGATATTAAAATGCTCACTGGTTCAGGTAAGCAAACTACTTTCGCCCACATTAACTCCACAAATGGCGTTATCAGTTCTCCACTCGAAATAGCCAATTATTTTGCCTCCTTCTACGCTTCTAACTCAAACGACGCCAGCTTTTCAAGCAACTTTTGCTCAGCAAAATACAACTGTCTAAACGACCAAGCAAACATTATAAACAATTTATCACCTGCTGCCAGGACAATTGAATCGAAAATCACTATTAATGAATTGGAGTTCGCGCTCTCTACCGTGAAAGGTAAAACTCCTGGGCTTGATCGAATCTCTTATCCTATGATTCAAAATTTACCCAGTTGCATGAAATGCAGACTAACTAGTCTGTATAACCAAATCCTAAATTACGGCTTTTACCCTCAAGCGTGGAAAACTTCCTATATCGTACCAATTTTGAAACCCAATAAACCTCCTACTTCTGTTGAAAGCTATAGGCCCATCTCTCTGTTATCATGCCTGGGTAAACTAATGGAAAAACTGGTTGCAAATAGGTTGATGTGGTATATTAAGAACAACAAAGTTATTAGTTCTAACCAGGTAGCATATAAAAAAGGCAGTGGCACAATTGATGCTCTTTTGCACCTTGACTATGTCGTCACAAACGCACTCTCGTCAAGAAACCATGTTTCACTTCTAGCAATCGATTTGGAGAAGGCTTTCGACCGAATTGGAGTGCATATCATTTTGAAACAATTAACCAAGTTGAAGGTTGGTTCCAAAATTATAAACTTTGTTAAAAGCTTTCTCACTAACAGAAAATGCAGAGTGAGAATAAATGGTTTTGCCTCAATTATTGTAAATCTAGAGAACGGAACGCCACAAGGGTCTCCACTCTCCGCGCTTCTTTTTATAATAGCGTTCGATGAAATTGCCAAGCTTTCAGCGAACTATCCCAGTATAGAATGTCAGCTCTACGCCGACGATGTTTTCTTTTTCACGAAAAATACTAATCTTCTTTCAGTCTCGCGTATTTTCGAAAGCATTCTCCGAGACATAATGACATGGTCCTCAACCTCAGGCACATCAATTTCTTTCGAAAAATCTAAAACTTTGCACATTTGCAAAAAATCTAGTTGCTCTGGGTTGCCAACACAATTTTTTGGCCATTCCATAATGCCAGTAAATGAAATAAAAATTCTAGGTGTAATTATAGACTCTAAGTATAAGTTTAAAAAACATTGTAAATACATAAAAGATTGTATTATGACACGGTTAAATATAATTATATACCTATCTTCTAAGAAATCTTTTGTACATCCGTCTTCACTTGTTCATGCATGCAGAGCACTCATCCTATCAAAAATCGATTACGGCCTTCCTATATACGGAAACGCAGATAAACGTTCAATTAGCCAAATATCATCGCCTTATCACTCTGCGATACGCAGGAGCATTAGAGCGTTCCCAACTACACCACTTCGAAACTTGTTTGCGGAAACCGGTTTGCCAAAGATTCCAGATCGGATCGAAGACAGTACTCATAAACTTTTACCAAAACTACTTTTCACATACAATGTCAATCTCATTAAAGATTTCAGAAACGCATCTTTAAGAAAGAGGCATCCTAAAATTTTGTCGGTTGTAGCCAAATGTTTGAGCTTGCAAAGGAGACTTGAACTGCCGGGTACCCTTCGCTACCGCACAGCTGAAACGCAACCTCCATGGACGATACGCAATATTCCATTTGCTATTAACACGCTGCAGCGACCAAAAGAACATACAGCGAAGGAAATTTACAAAGCACTGTTTACATCCGAAAAAGAAAAGTACTCCAAACAGGGATGGAATTTTATATTTACAGATGGATCAAAAACTCAAACCTCAACATCTTTTGCCGTCACAAAGGAAAACGGGGACACGATCAAACATGGTTTTTTGCACCCAATATGCTCTGCTTTTACAGCAGAAACAGCGGCATTGTTAGAAGCCTCCATTTATGCCAAACAAATTAAAGGCAAAATAATTATATGCACAGACAGCCAATCATGCATCAATGCAATCGGTTGTTCAACACACGATCAAACTCATATAAATACAATTAGAAATATTCTCATAAGCTATCCAAACAAAATTAAGCTAATGTGGGTTCCAGGACATTCGGGGATTACCGGCAATGAAAACGCTGATGCCGCAGCTAGAAGCGTTTCTAATCTACCGTCAATGCTTCATAAATACTACTCTAAAAGTGACATCCTCCTAGAGATCACAAAACAACGGCGCATTTATCTGTTAGATAACTGGAAAAACTACCAACACCACTACGCTTTCTTAAATCCATCTAGATCAAAGATATCACTTCCTTCCGACCTGCCATTAAAAGTTCTCAAACCGTACTCGCGCCTACGCCTGGGCCACACTATTCTCACACATGCACACCTCCTACAACGTACGCTGCCAGCCGATTGCCCCTTCTGTGAAGAAACCGTAACCTTAGATCATATTCTACAATCTTGTCGAAATCTACACACCTCCAGACAACAATTCTTTGGATCCTCTCCTGCACTGAATTTTCTTAAAGAGCCATCTGCAAGTAATATACTGACTGTCTACAAATTTCTAAAAGCCAACGACTTGTTAAGACGGATCTAACATTTCCCTTTGTTTATTTTATTTAGTTATAAGCATTTAAATATTATATGATAATTACTTAACGTTAGACCTAATTTAAAGTACATTTACATTTTTTGTTATCTGACAGCCGATGGCCTATGCTGCTAGTGCTGCTGCTTTCTTATATTTGTATAACTTGTTATTATACAAATTTAATAATAATAATAATAATAATAATAAAATAATACACAGTTATATTCGACATACAATACATGTATTTATTTTACTAATATACGTTCTATATATAATAAACTTATGACTTATAGTGCTTATACCTATGCATAACTACATCCATGTTCACACCTATCAATCGTAACAAAATTTTTTGCAGTCATAATGGCAAATCACAAGCGACTTAAAAAAACAACAAAACAGTAATAGTACATTATTATATAAATAAAATATGGGCAGATAAAAAGAGCATATTAAATGAGAAGGTTGACATTCTGACTCATCGATAATTTTTTTAATATTTGCAGTATAATTTGATACAGTCATTCGAATACAGTTATCCAAATGTATATGTGTAAACCGATTGCGGTATTTATTTTTAATAAATTTCATATTGGAAAAAAAAGATTCATACAAATAAGTTGAACTGAGTAACGCTTTCACTTTCAACGCAACACCACATAAAACTGAATACTTATCTTTACTTACTAAAGTCCATATACATTTTGTATTTGAACCTAAAGATTTTAAAGTCAAGTCACTTTGAAAAGCAATCAGTTCCATTTCTGTCACAGCAATGTCTTCGCCAAAGTTGTTCATAACACAAGTTGCAAACTGTTGTATATCAATGTCCATGAAGGGTGAAACAACAAATTGCGTCACTAAAGCAATTTTGGTGAAATCCTTGAAACGATTTTTGAAGTTTTCCTTCAAGTTAGAAACTATTTCCATATGATATTTACTGTCATAGGGCTCTAATAGATTTTTGGATATCTTTTCGGAAAGAATAGGAAAATGCTTAGTATCGCGGTTTTTAGGTTTTGTTCCCCAAATGCATTTATATCAGAAATCATTTCCGCTAATTCTTTATCCCTGCCTTGAAGCTGCAAGTTGAGCCCATTTAATTTCTCTGTAATGTCCACAAGAAAACCAAAATCTCTGAGCCAAGTCGAATTTTCCAGTTCAGGAATCGGTTCATCGCGTTCTTTGAAAAATTGGAGTATAGCAGGCAGGACATCACTGAAACGTTTGAGCACTCGTCCTCTGCTTAACCATCGCACTTCAGAGTGAAGAAGTAGCTCTCCGTATTGACGGTCAATTTCATCAGCCAAGGTTTTAAATAATCTTCTGTGTAACGCTAGAGCTCTAATCTTGTTCACAATTTTCACCACCAGTTTCATAACGTTGTTCAAGTTTAGAAAATTTCCACATAATGCTTGCTGATGTATAATACAGTGGTAACTAAGAAATTGTGGAAATCTTTCATCCTTATGACATATCGCCACGAGCCCCTTATCACAACTCACCAATGCTGGAGCAACGTCAGTTGTCAGGCCTACCATTTTTGATATTGGAATTTTCTCAGAAGAGATGAGATTTTTTAAACTTCAAAAGATCTTCTTTAATTGTAAAATCACTAAAAGCCATCCTGACAAATATGGCCATCTGTGAGGTGTCAACTACATCTATTGATTCATCCAGTTGCAGTGAAAAATAAATACAGTTATCTAAGTCACTTCTTAACTGTAAAAAAATATCATTGCTCATTACTTCTACTCGCCTCATCACTGTATTAGCAGAAAGTTGCATAGATTTTATAGCAGACACTATTTCGTCTTTATTTCTAAAGTTGGCGAATAAAGAATCTGCAGCTTCCAAAAATGCTTGTTTTATGATTTCCCCGTCTTCATAATGTTTTTTCTTTTGTGCAATTATCTGGGAAACACGATAAGATGCTTCAGTTGCAGCCTTATTTTTGTCGATTGTTTTAAAAAACATTGACTGTTGTCCAATTAACTGGATTTTTAAATGTTTCAGTTTTTCTCTTCTGGTGGCAGAATTTAACGGGAATGCCTTCTCAAAATTCGAATGTACAGTTTTATGATGCCTCTCAATATTTCCTTTTTTAGGAAGTGACATAGATGTATTACATAACAAACAAACACTTTTGCCTTTAACTTCTGTGAAGAAGTATTATTCTTCCCATTCCAAATGGAAATGGTATGCCTTCGCCTTCTTACTACTGCTTGCCATAATGTTTCGAACTCTAACCCAACCGCTGCACGCAGAACGTTGATAATGCCATTCAGTATTAAACTGAGCACAATGTCGACGTGCATTGCGTATATATAATATAAAGCCAAAAAATTCTCGAACACGCTAATCGGTTCCAGCCGATCCTAGAACGGAGACGCGACTTCGCGTCGTGTTTGTCGGCGCGAAATCGCTTACCGCAGTGTTGCCGCTGTTTATCTATTTATTATGAAAATTTCTGAAATTTGCTAATACTGGTTTGATTTTCAGACTTTTGGATTTTTTGCAACGTGAGCAGCGCGAGCTACCAGAATTGTCTTTGCGAGCTACCGGTAGCTCGCGATCGACGGGTTGGCGACCACTGCTATAGAGGAAAGTTGTACCAACATTCTAGTAAAAAAAACTTTGTTACGCGCCACATGCGTGCCGTACGCTATACCGGAATGCACAAAACTTGCCAACTTTCTACTTTTGCCGTGCGGCAAATGCAGCGAAATGGCAACTGTTTAAAGAAGAACAATTTCGTATGCCGCAAATTTTGATTGATATTATATTAAACTAAATGCATAAAATAAAAGCAATTAAAAATTCAAACTTACTCTTATATTTTCGATAAAAGCTTGAAAGAGTAGACTAGATTAACGAAGATGTCCTGAAAATGTATGTGCGTCCCGATCTCGAAGTTATGGTCGCACCCACCGTCTACTACTGCCATAAATTCTACTAAAACTCTCTTTCGCTTTAATAAGCATTAATTTTACACTATATTTCACAACTTCACTCAGCGAAATATGATATTTGCTTTCACGACAATAATCTGCTGCTTTTTTTGTTAATATGCGGTAATACTTTCATTGTGGCACCACTGTAAGTTTTGTACGTCACGTCAGTCAAATGCGTTGAAAGGTCACAAAATACCCGTTGTGACCGCCCTATAAGCACTGAATAAGCATACGGTGAACATATACACAGATGTACATACATACAGTTTGTCAAGAATGAGTTTTGACATTGAAAATAAATTAATTTTTTCTATTTCAATAGACTGCGTGAATTCAGAATCCGGATATCGTAGGTTCGAATTTTCGTGAAAAACCAAAATGAAGAAAAGGTTTCATTCTAATAGCGGTCGCCCCTCGGCAAACGTCCGTGTGTATTTCTGCCATGAAAAAGCTACTCATAAAAATATATCTGTCGTATGTAATTTTTTGATTAATTTAATATAGGGTATAATAACCGTTTGCTTCAGTAACATTTTCCAGGCGCTTTTTCATGGAATGGATTTGTTTACGTCGATGCGTTCCGTATATTCTGCCATTCGGGATTCTGGGCTTGCGTATTTATAACTTATGCAACTTATGCTCCTTATGCTTTGAATAATTATCTTGGTAAAATATAAAATTAGGTTTATTCTCAGTGATAAACTGAAATATTTTAGCACTGCTATGTGTTTTTTTTTTTCAATATATTTAAATATTGTTTGGCGTCCATTGGCTCGTCAATAAACACCAAGTCACCTACTGCTTTACTTGAACAGTCGCTCGAGTGGTTAACACTGAACCCAATTTTTGGAAGCAAATTTTAATGACTGACGAGTGCGGCCGCCGTAGCCGAATGGGTTGGTGCGTGACTACCATTCGGAACTCACAGAGAGATCGTCGGTTCGAATCTCGGTGAAAGACCAAAATTAAGAAAAAGATTTTTCTAAACGCGGTCGCCCGTTGGCAGGCAATGGCAAACCTCCGAGTGTATTTCACCAAAAAAGGTGTACGCGCCAATTATATACATATATAAAGGGTGATTTTTTAGCTACTATCTTTTTAAACAGTTGGTTTAAACAGCTGACGCACGTTTCGTGTTTTGTTTCACTGTCAAACATCTTGAGTTTGGTCTATAATTTAACCATTAATCGTCCTACAAACGAACAACGCTTGCAAATCATTGAATTTTGTTATAAAAATGCGTGTTCTGTTAAGAATGTTTATCGCGCACTTTTTCCATTTTATTGTCATTAATCGACCCTCTGAAGCGGCTATTCGAACTATTGTGACTAAATTTAGAACCAAATTTCCATTATTGGACATTAAACCACCAACACGCTTACGTAGAGTGCGAACTGAGGAAAATATCGCAGCTGTATCGGCCAGTGTTAATGATGACCATCAATTATCGATTCGTCGCCGCTCGCAGCAATTGGGCCTCTGTTACTCAATAACGGGGAAAATTTTGCGAAAGGATTTAGGTGTGAAGCTTTTCAAAATACAGCTTGTGGAAGAATTGAAGCCAAACGACCTACCGCAACGCAGAATTTTTGGTGAATGAGCTATTGGAAAGTTGGCCGAAGATTCACTTTTTTATCGAAAAATTGTGTTTAGCGAAGAAATTCATTTTTGGATCAATGGGTACGTAGATAAGCAGATTTGTCGATTTTGGAGTGAAGATCAGCCAGAACAATTGCAAGAGCTACCAATGTATCCAGAAAAGGTCACAGTTTGGTGCGGTTTATGAGCTGGAGATATCATTGGACCGTACTTCTTCAAAGATGCGGCGAATCGCAACGTAACTGTGAATGGTGAGCGCTACCGCGAAATGATATCCAACTTTTTTTTACCCAAAATGCAAGAGCTTGACTTGACTTTATATATATATACGAGACACATTTTAACTTCTCTGGCAGCGTGAATAAACAAAATTACCGCATTTGTCGAACTGAGAATCCACACGAGGTCCATAAAACGCCATTACATGATCGGAAAGTAACTATTTAGGCGGAAAGGGAGCTAACAGAAGTGGTCAAGTATGCAGAATCCAATAATCTGGGGCTAATAGTGGGCTGTGACCCAAATTCACAAAACATTGTATGGGGAAGCAGCAAATGCAACCCCAGAGGTCTCAAGTTACTGGATTTTATCCTGTCATTCGATTAGGTTATTGAAAACACTGGTAACAAACCAACTTTTGTGACCAAATTTTGTGACCAAAAGGAGACAAGAGGAATGATTTACCACTTACCAATAGGTCAGTTGGAAATCAAATCAACCGATAGCGAGCTTTGGAAGAGGACTCTTTCTGATCATCGTCTTATCGAATTCCGACTGGGAATAGATACAATATCGATATCTTCTGGTAGGAATCCTCGAAATGTGGACTTTGACAGGTATGGTGAGGTTGTAACATAGTGATTACCAAACCCGAAAAAACTCAAATCAGTAGAAATGATTGAAGATGCTACTAAGAAATTAGAAGGTACTTTAATCAATTGCTTTGAGTAACTGTTCCCACTCAGGCAAAGCAGACAGGAGAAAGCGGTTTCTTGGTGGAACCCTGAACTGTGGAAGCTTCGTGTACGGTCCAGAAAACTTCTTATTAAGGCCTTAAAGACCCAAACAGAAGAGGACTCGGCTAATCATCGACTTATAAAGAGAGAATATAAGAAAAAAGTACGGAAAGCCAAACTTGAATCCTATAGAAATTTCTGCAGTAACGTCGAAGAAATGAGAGAAACAAAGAGACTTTGTAAGATCCTTCATCTAGAACGCTCAATAAGGCTGGATTCCATTCGAAAATCTGATGGTTCATACACCATTTCAAAACCGAAAACGTTTAATGCTCTACTCGAAACCAATTTTCCGGGTAGTAGAACTCTCTCTGAAGAAGATAGTGGCATGAACAATAACGGTAGCAACGGTGGAACCTTTAGGAACAGCTGGTATATTGCTAGTCGGATAGTGACAAAAGAATCGATAAGGTTTTCCTTATCTTCCTTTGAGAACTTTAAGTCCCCTGGACCTGACGGAATATATCCAGCAATGCTTAAAAAAGGAGGAGACAGGCCGATTGAGGCCCTGAAAAGGATCTTCACAGCCTGTCTTGCATTTGGTTATATACCATCCCAATGGCAACGCATTAGAGTAGTATTTATTCCGAAATCAGGAAAAGATGGCTATTCCCTAGCAAAAAGTTTTAGACCAATCAGTTTGACATCGTTCGTGTTGACAAGTCTGGAACGATGATGGAGAAACATATTCGAGTGAGAGTATTGCCGAGAAGTCCACTTAGTAGAAATCAACACGGTTGCCAGAGTGGAGAATCATGTGAATCAGCCTTACACGATCTTGTTAGCACGATTGCAGCCGGGCTGGAAGCTGACGAATACACAATGGGCGTGTTCGTGGACATTGAGGGGGCTTTTGATAAAGCCACTTTCGACTCGATATGTTCTTCTGCCGAACGACACGGACTTAATCAAACCATTGTAAAGTGGATATATTCCATGCTCTCTGAGCGGCTGTTAACTGCTGGTGGGAGCGGTGACGAACAAATCACAGTCAGGGCCAAGCAAGGATGTCCCCAAGTGGGTGTTCTTTCTCCACTGCTGTGGTGCTTCGTCGTAGACTCTCTACTAGAGGAGATGCAGGAACTCGGTTTTCATGTCCAAGCGTATGCGGACGATTTCTGTGCGCTAACATCGGATAAATTCTTAAGGAGGCTTTGCACGAAAGTGCAGAGGATTCTTGACAAAATCGATGACTGGTGCATGAGACAAGGTCTTTCCGTAAAACCGAACAAAACAACCATAGTCTTGTTTACGAGAAAACGGAAATTGGATGAACTCAGTCTTTCAACACTGTAAGGTATGACACTTGGTCTTTCCGATGAAGTTAAATATCTAGGAGTAATCTTGGATAAGAAGCTGACTTAGGAGACACACGTTTCACTGAAGGTGAATCGCGCATTGAGGATTTTTCAGCAATGCTGTAGATCCTTTGGTAAGTCCTGGGGTCTGAAACCTGCTGTGGTCCTATGGATATACACAGCACTTACCAGACCAATCATCACTTACGCTTCTGTGGTCTGGTGGCGACGGAGCAAGGTTAAGTCCACAATCCGGGAACTAGGAAGGGCTGCAAAGAAGTGTATCTTTATCCATCACGGGCGCCACGAGTACAACCTCTGGTGATGCCCTAAATGCTATGCTTGATTTGCTCCCGCTGGATCTTAAGATACAATAGACTCCATAAATATGGTTTCTGGCACAGAGACGGAACTTCGGGACACAGAGAAATCTTTAGGTTGCTATCTGAGCAGTATCCTCTGTTTTTGGCACCTAACGACCTGGTACCCACAGTTTCATTTGGAAGGAAATTTGATGTCAGATTTCCATTGCGTGAACATTGGAGCAATCCAGAATGCATGCAGGGAGGTTTGATGGATATTTTCCTTATCGATGGGTCCAAGGATGAAATAGGGTCTGGAGCCGGATGGTACTTAAGCGATAGTAATAAGTATCACTATGCTATAGGGAAAATGGCTACTGTTGTCCAAAAAAAGTTTCTGCCATCTTGAAAGTAGCCGAATGGATAATCGAGAGGCGATGGAGCGAGAAATATATTGGAGTTTTCAGTGACAGTCAGGCTGCACTGAGGGCCCTGGAGAACGCGAAGCACACCTCAAAGACTGTTCAAGAATGTAAGAAGAAGCTCAATTCTGTCGCAAGACGAAACAGGCTTGTACTTATATGGGTTCGGGGACACTCCGGTGTTCAAAGAAACGAAATCGCCGACGAATTGGCCAACCGTGGATCAGCGGTGCCCCCACAGGGACTAGACCCAATAATCGGAATCAGTTCCGCAGAAATCGTGAACTGGATCAGCGATTATGTAGTCAATCTGCATAAAGAGCGATGGTCCGGTCTAGAACGTTGCAGAACTGCAAAGGAAAGACATTCGGTTGATGGTCAGTATCATTACAGGGCACAACCCATGGGGTCAGCATAGGACCACCATTGGAATCATTGAGGACCCGGTGTGCCTGTCATGCTTAGAGGAGGCGGATAGCACTGAACACTTTCTCTGTGAGTGTCCTGCCTTTGCTAGAGCACGACTACGAGTTTTGGGTTCCGATGTCTGGAGAATGAGTAAACTTCGTTTTCTAAAACTGGAGGATATTTACAGATTTGCCAAAGAATCTGGAAAATTCTCACAGGACTAACTATCTGTATCTCTGTCTCTATTCTTTAATGTCTCGTTCTCTGATACTTTTCTCCTTCCCTCCTTGACTATCCACCCCTTTCCAGAGCTTTAAATACAATGGGCTTTTCAGCCTGGGTGTTTTAGGAGCCACCAAATCTCCTGGTGCTCCTTGGCTGGACCTTTTCAAATTTCATTTTCAAAATTTCAACTATTTCGGCCGGCATTTGCGCCAAAACTATCATTGAGCCATATTTTTATTTGGATGTTGCCTCATTATGTCTGCCCGCAAATGCATGAGAAAGGCTTAGACGGTTACTGGTTTCAACAAGACGGTGCGCCATGCTACACTGCGAATGCAACAATTGAATTTCTGGAACGAAAATTCTCGGAACATCTAGTGTCAAAAGAGGCGACATCGACTGGCCCCCGAGATCACCTGACTTAACCCCTCGGACTTCTTTTTATGGGGTTATTTGAAAAGTAAGGTTTACGCCAACAAGCTCCATTCTATTGACCAGCTTAAGGCAAGCATTAGTGCCGAGATCGACGTTATAAAACCCAAAATGATTGACAAGGTGATGACAAGGGGATGACAAACGCAGGAAAAAATTATCAGTTTGTGGTTGCTAAAAAAATTGGCCACTTGATTGATATTGTATTCAAAAAATTGTTTTAATAAAATGTAAATAATCAAACCAAATAAAAATACCTCACTTATACAAATCAGTTTTTTTTTTCAAAGTTATTCAATGTTTTCATACCGACATAAAAGATGGCGCACCCTGTATCGTTCTAATACGAGTACAGTATTATCTTTGTGTCGTCGCAAAATATAATATCGTTCCAATAATCTTCAGGTTTGGAAATGTAGTTCTAAGCAAAAGACAGACTAGATTTTGCGCAGACAGAAATTAATTTTTCCGTGCTCATCTCGATGAATATTTGAGATGCAGTATGGCTTGACGCATTGCTTCATGAGTAACAACAATACCACACTCCTCATTAAGCTCCTTTGCAAGTGTTCTCAAGGAAATTCTCGGGTTTTTACCCAATTTTCGGATCATCAAGGGTTCTGCACGTCCGGTAATTTTAGCTTAAGACTCACCTGCACGCTTTCGCTCTAATCTACCCTATTTTTCCGCTCGATTTATAACATTGGAAACTATGTGACGTGTTACCGAAAATTTTTCAGATAATTCCTGAACGCTTTTACCCAAGTGGAATTATAATAAAGGGTGGTTAAATTTCAAGGGCCGATATTGAATGTGAACCACACCTAAACGTCAACGACACCGTTGCACTTCTTTCTTTGGGGTTATTTGAAGGAAAAGGTGTACGTCGATAAGCCAGCAACAATTCAAGAGCTAAAGGATGAGATAATTCGGCACATTAACGCCATAGAACCTCAATTATGCCACAGCGTCATCGAAATTTTGGACCATCGGATGGGGGTGTGCCGCCGAGACCGCGGCGATTATTTGGCCAATATTTTGTTCTACACGTAATTGAAGCGTACCAATATTTTCACAATTAAAAGAAATGACAATAATTTTTAAAAAATATTGTATTTTATTCAAAATCAACACCGGCCCTTAAAACTTAACCACACCTTATAATAATTACGTACAATCAAAGGATAATCTTTTGCCAGCTATTTGAAAAACACAATATTTCAATTTGAAGTTCGAATAAAGCAAAATTTTTTCACTGAATTTTAAAACGAATAAACAATTAAACAATAAATAATAATGTAACATTCATTTTATGTCAGTATTTTGTCAGTCTTTGTGTAACGTCGTAGTTAGTTGTTAACAAGACTTAAGGAGCTTGAACAATAAGACAGTGACAGTAGTTGGGTCTGGTCCAGCAGCAAACGAGTACGCCAGAAATAATGTGAGAGCCGCACTGAACGTTTTTAAGGAAAATATGCCAGAACCGATGAAAACAATACTAATATGTAGAGATCCAGACACCATGGAGGAAGCGATGGAAATATTGTTTCGTATTGTTGTAGGCGTATCCTACTCAAAGACCCGAAGCGGACCTTTAGGAGTAAAAGGTCATTACAACAAAAAATTCTGCCATAACCAGATGCCTTTTCACGGACAAAACCAAAGCCAGGGAAGAAACCAAAAATTTTATAACCCGCGAAATAACTCTTTACCAGTGATGCAGCCTCCATACAATTATAGAAGCAACAAGCATGACAATTTCCAACAAATTGGGAGCAATCACAGATTACAAAATATGCCATACCGACCTTTCAACCCTTAATATCAACCACCTGTAGAACCTATGGACGTGAACATGATGCAAACAAATAGTAGTCGAAATCTCATTAGTAACCCTAACGTCCAACCACAGACAAATATAGTAAACAGAAATAGATATTTGGAAAATTTTCAGTCTCAGGCCTCACAGGGGAATTACCCTATATAACAATAAAACGAAAACTCAAATTTATCGGGGACACTGGCGCCACACACTCTATAGTTAATCCTGGCCTTTGTGATCCAAAATGGAATATGAAATCCACCACAATAAACATGAAAACTCTACAAAATACAGTTAAAACTGAAACAATATACAAAGTACCACTATTTGCAGAATTGGGAGATACTAACGATTGTATTCAATTAAGAGAACGCAAATTTCATGAAACTTATGACGGTCTATTAGGAAATGACATAATAAAAAATTACAATGCCATATTAGATTACGACAAAAATCAACTGATTATGAACAATAAAATTATTTCACTTAACTTCCTGGGTCTAAATACTATAAAATGCATTACCAGTACCGAAAACGGTTTGGTTCATGTAAAGGACTATTATAATATCAATGGGGAACTTATACTTAAAGAAGGAATATATGATTCACAAAATTTTGCCGTAACTGTTGACACCTGTCATCCCCGCTCTGCTGTGATAAAACTAAACCCTCAAGATTATTGGCCTGTAACCTACGAAAATGACTACATTTATGATGAAAAATCGGGAGCGTGTCATTATTCTGTATTACAAAATTCTAAAAACAAAATTCTGCTTTTTAAAATTCTGCTTTTTAAAATTCTGCTTTTTTAAAATTCTTCTTTTTAAAATTCTGCTTTCTAAAATTCTGCTTTTTCAAAATTCTGCATGTTTAATGCGAAAAATTCTGCTTTATTCAAGTTTTGTGATTTTCGTCGTACAAGAAGTAACAAAATAAACATTTATTCCATAAATATACATATGTATATGTTTAAGCGATAACAATATTTTAGTTTAGCCAATTACATTTAGTGTGACTTAATTCATTTCTTTTCTTAATAATCCTTCGCAGCGGTTCGTTTTTTAGAAGAGTTCTACGCAAATATACTGGGGATTGCGTAGCCGGAGTTGGACTGATGAGAGTTATTTTTTTGAAGCGCGGCCGAAGGCCGCCCACGCGAAAAGGAGTTCTACGTAAAAATATGGTGGATTGCGTAGCCGAAGTTGGACTGATGAGGGTTATTTTTTTTAAGTGCGGCCAAAGGCCGCCCACGCGAAAAGAAGTTCTACGCAAAAATACTGTGGATTCTATCGAAACTGAAGAAAAAATTATTATTATTATTATTATTATTTTTTATTTAATATCTCGAATAATAATAAAAAATAATAATAATAATAAATTAAATAATTACATTACCTCTTTAACATTGTTAACATTATATTTTAATACAGAATTTTGTAATACAGAATTTTGAAAGCAGAATTTAAGAAAGCAGAATTTTAAAAAAGCAGAATTTTAAAAAAGCAGAATTTTAAAAAGCAGAATTTTAAAAAGCAGAATTTTGTTCTTAGAATTTTGTACATACAGAATTTCGACACCAACCCTTAAAAATCATATTAAGATTTCCCAAGAGAACCACCCTCCAATTATCCAAAAAATACGTGCATTTATTCTATGATTCTAAATTAACATTTACAAACGTTATTAAACATCGAATAAACAGTCGATGATAAACCCATCTTTACAAAATCATATCGCTACCCCTATATCCGCAAACAAGAGGTAAAGAAACAAATCTAAGAGATGCTGAATAATAATATAATCCGACATTCTACTTCACCATACTTAGCCCCTATTTGGATCGTACCAAAAAAGGGCGATGCAAGTGGCGAGAAGAAATGGCGTATCGTAATCGACTACCGTAAACTAAATGACAAAACTATTGACGACAAATATCCCATCCCTAATATTGAAGAAATATTAGATAACCTTGTTAAAGGCTTCCACCAAGTTAAAATAGACGAGAGAGATATGCATAAAACACCATTCTCTATGGAAGGAGGCCACTATGAATTTTTAAGAACGCCTTTCGGCTTAAAAACAGCACCAGCCACATTCCAGCGCTTGATGAACGTAGTGGTGGGTGATTTGTTAGGAAAAGTATGTTTGGTGTACCCAGTTGACGTTATAATTTACTATACGTCACTTGAAGAACATCTGCATTCAATCAGATTGGTATTAAACCGTGTCAAGGGGGCCAACTTAAAAATCCAACCAGATAAGTGTGAGTTCTTGAAAAGGGAAACAGAATTCCTCGGGCATGTAGTAACCCGAGATGGGGTAAGACCAAATGACAAAAAGGTGGAATGCGTAGCTAACTACCCATTACCAAAAACGCCAAAAGAAATTAAACAATTTCTCGGTCCCAGCGGGTATTACCTCAAGTTTATAAAGGACTACGCAATGATAGCAAAACCGATACCTTAAAAAGGGCGTCAAATTGAATACAGAGGACCCTGAATACTTAAAAAGTTTTGATACACTAAAATCTATGCTCACTAGTAGTCCGATTTTCATTTATCTAGGTTTCAACAAAAAATTCGTAGTGATGATCGTACTGATGCTAGTAATTTCGCATTTGGAGGTGTCCTGTCACAAGATAACCACCCAATCTTCTATACGAGCAGAACGCTCAATGAGCATAAAATAAACTACGGTACTATCGAAAAACTCCTAGCTGTAATATGGGCAGTAGGGTACTTTCGCTCTTATTTGTTTGGTAAAAAATTCACTATTCAAACTGACCACCAACTCTTACAATGGTTGTTTTCAATCAAAGAACCAAATTCAAAACTTATAAGATGGAGGCTGAAGTTGGAAGAATACGATTACGACATCGTTTACAAATGGGGAATCAATAACGGGAATGCCGATGCATTATCCCGAATTACAGACAACAATCCTTAAATTAATACAATAAATACCATTAAAGAAATTAGAGAAGTTGCAACACCAATAAATTTCTATTAAAATCAAATTATCATATCCAAAATTACATATGGATCTACCAGAATACGCATTAAAAAGTATTCCGAAATACCAGAAGTGCATTTCACTTTAAAGAACTTGACAATGCAACAATAATAACTTTAATTAAAACACATTTTAATCCAACCCAATTAAATGCAATAATTATAGACGAATCCTATTTGGAGACATTCAGACACACACACAATGAGACAATAGGAATAAAAACGAGACAATGGAAGAGAAAATGCTAAGAATAATAGGTTTTTACAATAATACAATACACAGTGCAACGAAAATTAAACCAATAGACTTTGTTAATGGAAAAATCCATGAAAATAGCTACAAAACTATCCATGAGCCTATTTTAAAGAAAAAAGAGATATATATAGATAAATTAAACAGAGTCAGATCTGACGTAGAAATAGAAGAAGGAACAATTGTAATTTTATTAAAGAAGTTAGAGGAGGTAAAAATCATAGAAAATATAGGAAAATAAATACTAGAAAAATCGACGAAGACCACCTAAAGAATACACAAACTGAGCACAAATATTATAAGGATCATATAAGACAGACTAAAAAATACCAAGACAAAGATAACCCTAAAGTAAAAATTAACTAACATAACCCTTTCAGACGACTTTCTGGGTACTGATTATTGTATTCCTAACGTCCACCTATGCACAAACCATTGATATATTAGACCTTACGAACAACAACGGATACTTATCAATTACGACCGACGAAGTGAAAGTAATAGAACATTACAACAAAATAATACACGGATACTTTATCACTAATGCATGAAAACATACTTTCTATCTACCACGACAGAAAACCAAGCATTACTGGATACAGTAAATAAAAGTTTTATTTTAGTCAAAGAAAATATTACAAACTCTAATCCACTTTTTAGGCAAAAACGAGGACTGATTAACATTTTAGGAAAAAGACTCAAATTAGTAGCTGGATCGATGGAAAGCGACGATTAATTAGAAACTAAAAATTCATTGAACACTATGTACAAGAAAGAAGAGATTTTAACGAATAATTTGAACAATCTCACAAGCATAAACAATATAATTACCTCTTAAATACAAAATATCACCAATCATATAAATCAGAAGCAAATTCTAATTGGAAATTACATAAACAACTTCAAGAACATCTTACAAAATAAAATAGCTACAATAGAAGACGAAATAATCTTTTTTGAAAATATCTATCAAATAAATAACGATATATCCCTTTTACGTGACCACATTGACGACATTGGACAAATAATATTCTCCTGTAAACTAGGAATAATTCCTTCAGATATACTTACTAAAACAAAATTAGATTTAATACACGAAATCGGCAGTTACACTAAAATCAAAGTAGCCGTCGCATTACAAGACAAAGACATTATTTTAATTCTCCAAATACCTCAATATTCAGAAAGAATCCTATCAACAATCGTATTTGAAACAATGCCTAGTATCAATACAAAATCTATTAAATTAGGTATATATGAAACACTTTTAGATTGTAATAAAAACATTTTTCACACTTATGTTAAGGGAAACCTAGAAAGAAACTTAGTAAAATTAACTGACATATGTTTATTAAATATATCAATATGCAAGACTGCAAAGAATTCTTACTCTTAAGAATTTTGATTCAAAGATAACACATAATTGTAATAAAATGGAAATAAAACAGAAAGGAAACTTTATGATTAAATTTGAAATTTGTGAAACACAAACACTTAATATAACATTTTTTAATACAAAAATTAAAATTTTTGACAAATTCATTTTACCAAATTTCCTAACAAAAATAAAAGAAAAAAGAAATGAAACAATGAACGACCTAAAATTAGAATCGCTGTACTTAGAACAAGTAAAACATGCAAACTCAATTCAACAAGTTATCAAACAAAAGGTATATTCAAGTTAAATTAATATCAGCATTAGCGTAATAATCATAGTCAACATAAGAAAAAAAAATGTCTATATTGCATATTTCGTCGGAGCCTCAAACTAACGGTGGGGGTGTTATAGTTAAACCCCTTAATACATACCTACATAATTTAATTTTTATTCATTTCCGAGATGTGCTGTCTGGAATTAAGCAATTCCAAAGAATTGCTTTATTAAAAGTGGAATAAAGCAACTTATATTTTTATTGAACATAAATTCACCTTTTATCCTAATTTTCATTTCCAGAACTTGCCAAATAAACGATAACCAATTCCAATAATGCAACTTATATTTTTATTGAACGTAACTTCACCTTTTTGCCGAATTTGCATTTCCGGCACTTGCCAAATAAACGTTAAACAATTCGAAAGAATTATTCACCGTGCTAATATGCAACATAGACCAAATTTAAACAATAAATAATAATGTAACATTAATTTTATGTCAGTCTTTGTGTAGCGTCGTAGTTATATGTTTAGTTGTTTTAAATAAATATATATTTTTTTCATAAACTAAAATATATTGACTTTAATTGTTAATCGCGCAACACATTCTAAAGAAATTGAAAAAGCAAAATGTATAAAGAGTTTATTGACAGTCTCGAAATAGTGTAATTTATTTTTGTTAAAGCAAGTTATTGTTTTTCCAAAGAATTTGAAGTTTTTGTTATTAATTCCCTTTAAAAAACTTTAAAATTCCCATTTTTGATTTTAGTGGGATTGTTATACAAAATATTTTATAGTTATTTTATTTAAATACATATGTCGCATAAAAGTTCATAATTTTATACGTGCCATATACATATACATATGTTCATGTTAACACATATTTGTAATAATCTATAAAGGTTAATAAAACTATATCATTATTAATTCAATGAAATTTGCCTCCCCCAGTAAGTATTCCATATATTGTACTTACAAAAACAAAATGCCTTCATAACCGCAGAAGCAGAAGCATGTGCAGCGCGCTGGCCGCTTTGCCGCCAAGCAATCCAAAAGTTTCTTTAATACAAAAAAACACTATTTCTTTCATAGTGCCGATTTGCACACAGAGACCTCTGGAATGGAAACACAGGAAATTCTCTTTTGATGTTTCATTCGTTGTCACATGGGCTAGAGAACGTTTATATATAGAGAAGTCTCACGAGCTGTGAGTTGTCAAAAATGAAGTGAAACCGGGAAGACTTTTTCACCTCGCTCAACTCATCAGCGGGGAACTTCTTAACAGAGCTAATTACAGTGAGTTATGTCAGAGAATGTTAATGGAATGAGAAGGCGCAAATGTTACTGTTAACTTTTTTTTTAGTACAATTGAGATTTGAAAGATTTCTAGTAAGGGATTTTAGAACATCGACTTTATAAACACACACTGAGTTTTGCCCACACAAAAATTGAAAACACCACACATCTTTCAGCTCAACACACAACACATCTCTCACCTCGACATTAGACCAATTAAATTTTTACTATTTTCGTATTTTTGAATAATAATAAGCGAATACGTAAAATTTATTACACAATTTTTTCAATTACTTTAAAAAAAAACTAATTAAAACAAAATTAATAAGAAAAAAGTTTGCACCGGGAATTGATATCGAATCTAACATGTGGCGAGGAAAAATAGGCGGTGCGTTTATTTCTTCGACTGCTTATTTTTTTTACAATATAATTTTGTTACTTTTGGAATGATAAGCAGATACATAAAATTTATTACAAATTTTTTTACGATTACATTAAAAAAAAAAAACACATTTAAAAAAGAAAAAAAAAAATTGGCGCCGAGAATTGATGCCGAGTCACATGGGGAGGATTAATACGCAGTGCGTTTATTTCTGCGCCTGCGTTGTGAATGTTTTGTGCATGCGCGCGACGCGAATTAATTTTAATAAAGTTCTGAAAGTAATTCATGAAGTTTTTCATTACATATATACATAAATGAACGTATACTTTATATGTATGTGCATATGACAATATAAGTACATGGTATATGACAATATAAGTACATAATATGTATGTACATGTCAATAGGAGGTATTTGCATTCAGAAAAAAAAAACGGTTTAAGATAAATCAACACTTATTTTATATTGTATGTCAATTTATAGTTTATGTATTCGACAGCATTTACATACATATTTATGTATGTACATTTGTATATGAAAAACAATAATGCACACGCGTAAGAACATCATCTTCCTTTCATACATATGTACATATGCAAGTATGCACAAATAACCTTGACTTATGTACATATGTACATATGTCACAGCACATCACATTCTTACAAGAAATCAAATACACATACGCACTAGTGAACAAGTTTCTTTCTGCAAAAACAATTCTGCTCTAAAGCCATATGTATGTATGTATATACCATATGTGCATATATCTACTTTATGTCCTAGCATACATACATATACATATACCTACTTGCCTTCTAAACTTCCTACAAAATAATTGTATTCATATGTAAGATCCATGCCCGTTAGGGTTGCCAGATATATATTGACCTGAGCCTGGACATATGAACAATATATCTGGACAAAGTTAATTGAAATGGCTTGATTTATCTGTACAAAAATTTTAATTTATTCTGCTTTAAATATATTGCGTACAACAGTTAGTTTCTTTTTTGATAACGTTTTTTTCTGTAACATATAAAGCAAAAAATAATATACATGTATTTTATAACTGCTATGAGCATACATACATTTGGTAAGGTGCGACAAGTATAAAATAAATAAAAACATACAAACATTTCAAAGCTTTAGTAAACCATTTTTAAAAATATTTTTCCAGTTCTCGATTTTTTAAAATTAGTTGCTTTTATATTTATTTTAAATATACTGGATTTTCAAAAGTTCCTTTGTTTCTCTCACAAATTAAACATTAACAAAAGTTTAAATAATTTCAAATAAGCCCGTCTAAGAAACGGATAAAGTTTTTTTGACCTTCTAAAAGGATAAGACATTTGAAGAATTAGAACAGAGTACCAAGCTTACTTTAATTCCGCATATATTTGTTATTGTTACTGACAGCTTGAACCATATTTTTACCACTTGGGGTATTTAATAAATCAATAAACGTGCTACAATCATTATCAAAATTAAGCCTTATAACAAGTTCTGCTTTTATGAGATCTAAAGACATACGATTCCTTTCCTTCGTATAAAGGTTATTGAATAAGCTAAATACCTTCTCGCAATAAGCATTACTTATTGGTATCGAAAAGACAAAAGACACTACTTTTTTTAAATTTTTCATCTCGTCGTTTGATTTTTTGAAAAAAATTGACCATATTTTGTCATTTGATAGGGTTTTTGGTAATTGATCATACACTGAACGCAAGCAACAATTCTGAATAGATATCATCCATGTTGATATTTCATTCTAAATCGAATCGTTTTACAGCTACTCCTAGTTCGTCCCATGACAATAACTTGTATATAAGACAAAAAGATGACAATACCATTTTGATAGAGTTGTCATTATAATCATAGTGTGATTCCAAATATTTCACAGCACTCTTTAAATAATTTTTAACTTCGGCTTTAAAATCTTTGCCATTTTGTTCTGGAAGATTTTTTAAAATAGATCTAGCCCTGTTTCCATAAAAGTTATCTTTGATTCTGCTTTTCAAATTGTCTAATAATTTTCGCATTACACGGTCAACGTCAACTATAGTGCATTCATCACTTTCCAACATTAATACTAAGCCTCTGAAATGCTTTCTTCAAAACATTCTTCATTTTCTTGGCTTATGTCATCCACCACTTCTCCGCTGGTAATAAAATCCCAAAATTCCTTTCGAGTGTTTTGTTCTCCTTTTAGTCTAAGAGCTCATGACCAAAAAACCCAACATATTTTATACTTCTTGAAATTTTGTGTGAGATTAGTTTTTTAATACTAGAATCGATATCCCGCGGGCTGGCTGCTCAATAGCGGTCTTAACTATGCGTTTTTATTTTTTAAAATTGTTAATAAAAAACATGTACTCAACATATTTTATACCACTTGAAATTTTAACAGAATTTCATTTACGGTCTGTATAAAATGAAACGATGGTTGCCAGCCCATTCTCAGGGTCCCAAAGTACTGCCAACCCATGTTGAAAGTGCATTGATGGAAGCACAAGTCAACATATTTATACCGGCTGTCTTTTTTACACGACATTGGCAATACAATAAATTGATGAAATGTGTAGAGCCAGCCCATTCTGATGGTCCCATCACATGGAAAATTTGGAAAATTTCATTCCTGTGAGTGCGAGCGAGACCGACTTACGTGAATGTGGCCGCGCGAGAGAGATCGTATATCGTTTATATACTGTCTCTCTCGCACGCGCTGGCTCTACTTTTTCACTAGGAATTTTGAATGGTGATTCTTAAGTCGGCACCTGCCTGGAATACAACAGTGTCCGGACCCAAAGTACGATGTCATTCATAACTATACATTCTTTCCACAGTGTTGGCTAGTAAAGACGTAAATTTTAACTTTTCGTTCGATTTTCTTACTTGTTATTTAAAATGGAATCTTCCATCAAGTGCGTTTTTTGTAACAGTAAAAGTACAAATGATAAACTCGTTGCTTTTACCGTGCATACGTTAAAAAAGTGCCGGGAAGTGTTGGACATTCGGAAAAAATTTAATGTAAAATATAAAGATGTTATTTTACTAGCATCAGAATGTGATGACGGCTATCATATAAAATGCCATAAAATGTTCTCAGCAGTCATGAAATAGTATTATGAAAAAAGGCACTTACATCATCGGATATTTCAGTTCAAACAGGTATGAAAATATTTATTTTACTGTAATAAGGGAAGGAATATAATACTAGTTCTGATTATAATTTTTTTTGTATTCAAATATATTTTCACAGATGAACCGACACCAAGCACTTCATCTGCTCACGAAATAGAACAAACACATCAGGAAGGTCAATCTGCCATACAAGAACCTTCAGGTGAAAAATTAACGGAGGCAGCATTAAGTGTGGAGCAGGATATTTCTGCATTTTGTAATAAAAAATATAAAAAATCCAAAGGACGTCAGGCACCACTTGTCAGAGGAGAAAAAAAAAATCTCATTGAAGCCCTGGCAGAATATTTGGATGTTGTGAGAGATAATGAATTTTGTAAGTCACTTTCTAACGAGCCTCCGCATTTATTTTATCACAAAATCTGTCGGGTTGAATATTTTAATAAATTTAAAAGCAATCCAACTGCAGACACAAAATTTAATCTGAATCGTGACTACACAAGGAAGCTGATGATGAAATTGATCAGTTCATCCAAAAAAACATCATTGCTCGTGGCAGTTGTTTCTTTTTAATATCTCTGGGTGAAATATACGATGATGTATTGAAGAAATTGTACGAAGACCGTGGCTATAGTTATGATGGTTCATGCAGCCTTCAACATTTGCTGAATAAAATTCTTGATAAATACAGTGATGAAATTAAAGTCTCAGCTTTCAGAAATAAAAACGTAATTTTACCGAAAAATAAATTAATAGATGATGGCCTTTTTTCGCTGTTACAAGAAGATGAAATACTCCAAAAAGCAGCATTCATTTTACGAAGAAGAATTTTAAATATTGAAAAGAAGCCTTTATCATCGAATGTAAAGTTGAATGAATTGCCGGCTGGAGAATGTATGATCGACCGTGATTTGATAAATTTTTACGTGATGTTGTTGAGCGGTGTCCGAAATCGACGTAAGAACACCCCAGACTTATATAGAAAAGTCAATTCAATTGCGGCCGACACAATCTACGCGGTTACGAATGAAAATATGAAGCCTGGAAAGCATATTACCTTGGGAATGGCTATGAAAAGTTTAACCAGCAGCCGTAAAGTTATCGATATTCTCAACAAATACGGTCACTGCTGCAGCTATCATGTTCTCGAAGAACTGAAAACCGAAGCTACATTTTCTGCTATAGAAAGGACTCAGGAATGTCCTGAAGGTATTATGTTGGCATCAAATTTAAATACTGGGGTGGCTTTCGATAATTTCGGCAGATTTCTCGAAACAACCAGCGGGAAAGATACCCTACATGATACGGTTGGTATCATCTATCAAAATGTAATTAATAATGATAGCAATGTTGCTGATGATGAATGTCAACGTGATACAACTACTGCAGGTCCATCAAAAAGACGACGCACATTTGATGCAATCTCCACAGAACTTACACTGAAGCTGAAGAAATAGAAAATTACTATTTCAGTTCAGACTCGGAATCTATTTCTGACATAGAAAATTAAAAATTTAATTTTGTTTTTTTTTCTATTCATTTAATAAATTAAATAAATAAATAAAGGAATAATAAATTAGAAATAAAAACTTTTTTAAGAGAAAGAAAAAAAAATCCTATTCTCTAATTTTTTGATGAACAAACCTTTCATCCTTCCCATTTTTGCAAGACTGTACGGAGAGACAGAATATGAACAATATACGCTCTCTCTCGCGCGGCCACATTCACGTAAGTCGGTCTCGCTCGCACTCACAGGAATGAAATTTTCCAAATTTTCCATGTGATGGGACCATCAGAATGGGCTGGCTCTACACATTTCATCAATTTATTGTATTGCCAATGTCGTGTAAAAAAGACAGCCGGTATAAATATGTTGCCTTGTGCTTCCATCAACGCACTTTCAACATGGGCTGGCAGTACTTTGGGACCATGAGAATGGGCTGGCAACCATCGTTTCATTTTATACAGACCGTAAATGAAATTCAGTTAAAATTTCAAGTGGTATAAAATATGTTGAGTAAATGTTTTTTATTAACAATTTTAAATAAAAATAAAAACGCATAATTAAGACAGCTATTGAGCAGCCAGCCCGCGGGATATCGATTCTAGTATTAAAAAACTAATCTCACACAAAATTTCAAGAAGTATAAAATATGTTGGGTTTTTTGGTCATGAGCTCTCGGTCTATTTTAATAAAAAATACCTTTTTACAGCCGGCCAGTTATATAGTAAATTAACCGTTCTAAAGCCGGTGACGATGAAAGCCAACGAAAGGGCACATGGCGTAAGAGGCTTTTATATTCAAGGTTCTCAAACTCGAAACAAGCTTTTAGTTTATTGGAAGTAATAGCTGAGGAACTAAATTCATTGTAAATCTTTATTACTATGTTTTCAACATCGACAGATAGAATTAAGAGTGAGCTTTAAACAATTATTAATTACATGACATTTGCAGTTTGCTTTTAAAACATTATTATTGAGCTCTAACAGCTTTTTGAATTGTGCACACCGTTATTGACTGCCGCGTTATCTGCGCTAAACCACGAAACCTGTCTCAGATGCAGATTATTGGATGCTGTGATCCGTTTAATATTTCCAAAAATATCTTTAGATGAACCGTTAAAATCTTCATAGAAATCTAGTAGTCTTTTACGAATCCCAACGTTAGGATTAAAGTACTGAACTGTGTATGCATAAACCTTTTGGTTTCCAATGCTGGCTGCATCATTATCGATCGAAAAGTAATAACTGTTTTGGATATCGGCCACTATTTTTTCTTGAGCGTATGAGGCCAAAACGTGTCACGCAATTGCCGCAGCTTTTGTACGACCACATGAAATATTCGCTGCTATTTTACTATCAAAAAAAAAAAACAAATACTTCGGCAAAGCTTAATGTGAAAATCCATGCTATTATAACTTAAACCATGAATAACGTTGTGAAATACCGATATGAGTTCAGCTTGTGATGTTGATAGTGCGTCTGTACTTTCTCTGCCCTTCACAATAAATTTATCCAGGCAGCCAGCTTTCTTTAGAAACATCTGAATTAGCTGATAGAATTTAACGCCGGAAAATATCACTTGTTAATTCACTGGCAATTTTCATAAAGTTTTTGGCCTCAATGTACATACACGGAAAAAACAAAAATGTCGACTTTATATTTTCTAATTTTTTTCCTTAGAAAAAGGTGCAAAAATTTGTATGATTTTTCATGTCAAAAACAAATTCCAAAAATGTTAAATTTAAATTTTTTGACAAAAAAAGATGTGTTTCTAGCATTTTAAAATCCAAAATCCACATTTTTTCTGTACATTGATTTCGTCTGGACATGATTCTGGAATCTGGACATGAAGGGAAATATCTGGACAATCCAGCCAAGTCCAGATCATCTCTCATCACAGCGCTCCCTTCTTGCTTCCGCGTACTTTTGTCTTTCACCAGTCGATTTTCCTAATATTGCACTTACAAAATCACAATACTTTGATAGACGCAAAAGCAACAGCAAGCGCAACGCGATGGCCGCTTTGCCGCCACACATTCAAAAATATTCTAGAACACAACAAAACCACATACCTCACATGCGCATGTCGCCCAAAGCTAAAATCTAAGCCTAGCGACTACAAAAACAAAATACATTCGTAGACGCAGTCGCAGCGGCCATGATTCTATCAGCGACGGCGCTGAACAATTTAGAACAAAAACAAAAAGTTCATTCATAAGTTCGAGCTCATATTTCAATTTTATTCATAAACGAGCCGCCCATATGCCGATTTTCGCGACCATTCGAAAATAGTTAATATTGGAATATTCCGCGTGGAATTATTTGCCAATATTTGATAAATCTTGAATTTGTGTCATGTCGAATGGCCGCGGCTCCCTTATATTATATGTATGTAAATATATCTTCTAACTCTTCGACAGTCGCGAGTTAATGCGACTTAGACTCCTTGAACAATTCCAGCGAATCACACATTTCTGTCCACAAAGCCGCATATATGTACCCTATGATCAAAAAGTACCTGGAATGTTTAAATTAAACAAAACAGAGTTAAATTCAAGGCAAATTTATATTATGTCCTTCAAAATATGACCCGTCTGAAACATCACACATGTGCCAACGTTTAACCTAGTCCTCCAAACAACCCCGGGAGGCCGACATGGCCTTCAGCTCCTTCGTCGTATTCTCTTTGATCTCTTTGATCGGTGCGATGGCGCGTTATCATCATGCAAAATCCAAGAATTGTTTGCTCACATTTCCGGCCGTTTGCAACATACAGCATCTCTCAAAGGCTCCAAACGGATAAATAATATTCTTTATTGACTGCGTGGCCCGATGGAAGGTGGACTATGCCTTGGCAATCGAAGAAAACAGTCAACATCACCTTCCCGGTTCTTTTTGCTCATAGGGTATACATATCCCATTTTTCCACTGACGGACAAGAAGGCGGTCGCAGTTGTTGTTTTTTATATGCATACATTTTGCGTTCTTTGAAGGTTTGTATATATTCATATACATATGCGTGTATACGCGTTTGGCTTTCTGAATGCATACATGGATATTAGAATATTTTCTCATCAATATGTGTATGTAAGTAGTTCAGATTTGACTGAAGAGATTAAATATAGGAAAGCCTATTCATATGATTGCCTTTATGGCTGTTTTACATATAAATCAATTCAAAAGAAGTATGAATAATGTTATATAGAAAATAAATTTCTAAATAACAGGTATTAGAAAAACCTGAATACACTATTTTAACCCTTCATTAGGCACGTGGTCTACAATCGTAGACCACTTCTTTTCAAAGTCGTGCAACTCCTTAAATTTGTCTTTTAAATTACCTAAGCTTTTTAATAGCTGTTTATAATTAATCTTTTTATCCAATTAGTGCATTCAGTTCGGGTTTGACGTGCAGTTGTAAATTTTATCAAGGTCTGAACAGTGCTGGTCTACATATGTAGACTACGTGACTAACGACGTTACTTTTTCTTGCGGCAATATTACTTGATATATTAAATATTTGAATTAAGTTCAGGTAGGTTTTGCTTATATTTTTTTTACAAAAGTGTGCTAATTTAAATACTTTCAGATAATATTATAATATTATGTCTGATTGCAAAAAACGACGATTGGAAAGCAGCAAAAATCCTGAAGTATGCGAAAAATGGCTCTCCGAACTATCAAGTAGTGAAGAAAGTGCTATGGATGAAGAAAACGAGACGGGGGTTGACGAAGATACTCGGAACTAGAAGGATCAAGCGATGATGAAATTCTTTCAGACGATTCTGGTGCATCTCATCCCCAAAATTTCTATTTAGGAAAAGACAATGTCACTAAGTGGAAAAAAACCAGACCCAATTTGCAAGTTCGTATTCGTTCGCACAATATAATCAAACTTTTGCCGGGTGCAAAAGGTAATGCGCGCAATGTTGAAACAGAAATTGAGTGCCTAAATTTATTTGTGAATGATTCGGTTATAAGAATAATAACCGTTTCCACAAATTTGTATATTCAAAAAGTACGGGTCAACTTTGAAGAAGATAGAATGAATCAAGATGCAAGAGAAACCGATGACACCGAAATTCGCGCTTTCATTGGCATTTTGTTTTTGATTGGCGCTCGTAGAAGCTCGAGAAAAAATATTCATAAAATTTGGGACAATTCCCAAGGAAACGGGGTTGAATCGTGCTACGATGAGCTAGGGATGAGCGAGAAACGGTTTCGATTTCTGATAAGATGCCTGCGATTTGATGACATCAATACAAGACAGCAGAGAAGAGCAATTGATAAATTGGCGCCTATAAGAGAACTTTTTGAAGTATTCCTGGTCAACTTTCAAAGTAATTTTATTGGTAGCGAGTTTCTTACTGTGGATGAAAAACTATTAGCATTTAGAGGACGTTGCGCGTTTAAGCAATACATTCCTAGTAAGCCGGCCAAGTTTGGCATTAAACCTTTCGCGATGGTGGATGCAAAAACGCCTTACACTTTTAATTTGGAAACTTATGTGGGAACTCAGCCGGACGGACCATACAAATTTAGCAATAGTGCAAGAGATAACTCTTCGATTGGTAGAGCCAGTCGCAGGAACTAATCGCAATATTACTGGTGGCAATTGGTTCAGCAGCTTATCGTGGTTATTAATTTGGTAAAGAAAAAGCTTACATATTTGGGAACTGTGAGAAAAAGTAAACGGTTCCCAAAGAATTCCTTCCCAGCAAGAATCGTAAAGAAAAGTAAAGTATTTTTGGTTTCCAAGAAAATTGTACACTAGTGTCGTACTACCCGAAAAAAAACCGGTCAGTGATCCTGATATCATCAATGAACCATGATAACGCAATAGATGAGCAAAAAATTATAAAAAAAAAACCAATTATGATAATCGATTATGATCACACAAAAATTGGTGTAGATCTTGTGGACCAATTATGTCAGAAACATAATGTTGCAAGGAATACGTGTCATTGGCCAATGGTAATATTTTACAATTTACCAAATACATATCTCTGGTATAAGCGCTTTTTGTGTATACAGGGTGGCTGATGAATTTTGCTACATTAAGAAACTCAAATAACTTTTTTTTAGTTTTTATTTTTTTTTCAAGTTGAAGGTCTTTAAATTTTATTAAATGTAGCTTAACTAGTTTTAAAAATAATTGAATTTAAATGCCCCCCATGCTCGTTGACACAAGTGCGGCATCTTAGTAAAAAGTTGTTCATTGCTGCTTTGAGAGTTGCGACAGGAATAGCCGCAATTGTTGCCCGAATGGATTGTTTTAGTTCATCCAAATTTGTTGGCTTTGTTTTATAAACTTCTTGTTTACATAAACCCCACAAGAAAAAGTCAGGTGCAGTAAGGTCAGGCGACCTGGGGGGCCAACGAAATTCGGAGTTTCTTGAAATCAGTTTATTGGGAAATTTTCGTCGCAACTCTGTCATAACAGTCTGGGCTATGTGAGACGTTGCCCCATCTTGTTGAAACCACACAGAGTTGAAAGCAATTCTCTTTCGGCGTAGTTCTGGATAGAAAAATTCTTTCAGCATTTTCAAATAACGGTCTCCAGTAACCGTAACGGTGTGACCATTTTCTTCAAAAAAATAAGGCCCGACAATACAGCGTGAAGAAACCGCACACCACACTGTCACGCGAAGAGGATGCAATTCCGTCTCGTGGAGTATCTGTGGGTTAGAAGTACTCCATATTCGACAATTTTGTTTGTTCACATTGCCGTTTAAATCGAAATGGGCCTCATCAGACATGAAAAGGCAGTTTAACATGTTTTGGTCTTCTTCCACCATTTGCAGAATCTTCTGGCAAAATTCCAAGCGAATCGGCAAGTCTGCTGAATTCAGTTTGTTAACCATTTGAATTTTGTAGGGAAATAAGTCTAAATCTTTGTGCATTATTGTTTGCAAAGACTGTCGGCTGACACCAAGTTGAGCAGATAAGCTTCTTGTTGAAACCCTTGGATTGCTTTGTATAGCTGCAGCTACAGCAGCGATCGTTTCCTCCGTCCGAACTGGTGGGTTTCGATGATAAGGCCTTCTTGCGACTGTTCCTTGCTCAGCAAAATTATTCACCAGTCTCATTATGGTCCATCTGCTCGGGGGATCGCCGCCAAACATCCGCCTGTACTCTCTCTGTACCAAAACTACGGACTCCAGTGCGTGATAGCGGCGGACTATCCAAATTCTTGTTTGCGTGTCCCAGTTATCCATTTTAATAAATTTTAAAGATCAATCTGCAAATTAAAACAAAAATAGAACAGATAACTTAAAAAGAAAAAAAGTTATTAAATTTTTTTTTGGTAGCGGCTTTCATCAGCCACCCTGTATAAAGCAAATAGTCCCCAAAATAATATAAAACGCAGTGATTTTCTTGAAAAATGCGCTTGGGAGCTCATTCGACCACAAATTGAAGTTAGATCAAAGAATCCTCGACTACCCAGGGAAATGAGGCAGCGAGCCTTGGCATCCCAAGCATTGCACCACAACCCACTCAATCACCAAGTAACTATGTCGGACGTTGTCATATTTGCCCTCGCAATATTAACAAATAATCCCGAAAGTCGTGTACTAAATGCGGCAGATTTGCTTGCAAAAATCATATGAGGGAAAGCTGCACGGAATGTCTCAGAAACCACAACATATACGTTTTGTACTGAACTTTTATTTTTTTATTTAAAGAAGTGATTTTTACATATTTTTTTTTAAGTTTTACGAATAATAAAAACTCTTTTGTAAATCGTCCATTAGTTATAAGAAGAAACTTTTATGAATTGCAATAAATGTTAAAAAACACATATATTCATGTTTTTATAGAATTTACAGAAGATACACAAATATTTTAGTGAATAGAATTTACAGAAGATACACAAAAATATTAGTTTATACTCCTCACATTAAATCACAGAATATACTTTTGAAGTATTATTAAGAAACACAAATAAATAACACTTTTAGTCATAATATTAAAATGGTCTACGATTGTAGACCACGTGCCTAACCACGTTACAAAAATCCACGTGCCTAACGAAGGGTTAAATCAATTCTAATTAAACCAAATACAAAAAATTAAATAAAAATATCGAACAAAGAAAAGTGTGTACAGGACTTGAACCTGAGTCAAATACGGAACGATGTAGTACGCCTAGACAAGTCTTTCATGCTTGCGCTAATCTATAATGGTTAATTTACCTTTCTAAATCGGTCATTTATTCGATTTGCTGTTTTATATGCATACATTTTGCGTTCGTTGAAAGTTTGTATGCGTATTTATATATGTACATATATATGTGTGTATGCGCGTTTGGCTTTCTGGACGGATATTAGAATGATAGTTTGTCATCAATATACACCTAATTCTCTTTTTACACGAATTTGATTTAACACGAGTTAAAAAGAGAAAAACAATTTTTTTTACACGAATTGTTTTGTTTTAACACGATTTTCAATATTTTATGAATTTTTCTTGAATCTCATAGAGCAAATCGGATTCATTGTTTGGGATTTTTGTTTTAGCATATCGGTTTAGGTTATTTGTTTAGGATCTTAGAATATCAGCATGTATGTAATCGCATCTATACAGGATGAGCGGCTTTGGGCTGTTATCGTGTACAGCTGTTGCTATAAAAATATGTGTATATGAGTGGGATTCCCCGAATTATGCATAGAGTAAAGACGTAATGTACTTTTTACGCAATTTAGTTTGGTTTTGAGAGTTGAAAGGAAAAGACGCTTAGTTGTTGTGAGTATTTAAAACATTATAAGTAAAATAAAGTTAGTGCTCGTATAGATTTATTAACTCAATAACAGGTAAGCTTTAAATAATTTTCAAATCTTTGCATTATTAATCTGAAAAATATTTGGTAGCCTTAACACAATGTCACATAATTCACCTGTAATAAAAGCCAAGAGGAAGGCGATCAGTTTAGATAATAAAATTAAAATTAAAGATCAACTTACAACAGGACAAGGAGCAACGGCTGTAGGAAAGCATTTTGGTATTCATGAAGCTACCATAAGAACGATCAAGAAAAATGAAACTGCGATTAGAAAATCGGTATGTTCTGGAACGAAAATAAGTGCTAAATCATCGTCATACATAAGAGATGTTGTCAAAGAGAAGATGGAAAAAGCTTTGATAATGTGGATTGAAGATAAATCACAAAAAAGAATACCAGTAGATGGAATTGCTATCAAGCAAACTGCATTAAGAATTTATAAACGTATTAAAGAAGTTGAGCCAGGCACTTCATCTCAGTTAAAACAACCCGAATTTTCTGCAAGTACAGGTTGGATGACAGGTTTTCTTAAACGACATGCTCTCCATAATGTAAAAATTAAGGGAGAAACTGCGTCTGCAGATGAATTGGCTGCCAAAAAATTTCCTGAAAAACTTAGAAAAATTATTGAAGATGGAGGATACACCCCAGATCAAGTTTGGAATGTAGATGAAAGTGGCCTCTTTTGGAAAAAAATGCCGAGCAGTTTGTTAACCATTTGAATTTTGTAGGGAAATAAGTCTAAATCTTTGTGCATTATTGTTTGCAAAGACTGTCGGCTGACACCAAGTTGAGCAGATAAGCTTCTTGTTGAAACCCTTGGATTGCTTTGTATAGCTGCAGCTACAGCAGCGATCGTTTCCTCCGTCCGAACTGGTGGGTTTCGATGATAAGGCCTTCTTGCGACTGTTCCTTGCTCAGCAAAATTATTCACCAGTCTCATTATGGTCCATCTACTCGGGGGATCGCCGCCAAACATCCGCCTGTACTCTCTCTGTACAAAACTACGGATTCCAGTGCGTGATAGCGGCGGACTATCCAAATTCTTGTTTGCGTGTCCCAGTTATCCATTTTAATAAATTTTAAAGATCAATCTGCAAATTAAAACAAAAATAGAACAGATAACTTAAAAAGAAAAAAAGTTATTCAATTTTTTTTTGGTAGCGGCTTTCATCAGCCACCCTGTATAAAGCAAATAGTCCCCAAAATAATATAAAACGCAGTGATTTTCTTGAAAAATGCGCTTGGGAGCTCATTCGACCACAAATTGAAGTTAGATCAAAGAATCCTCGACTACCCAGGGAAATGAGGCAGCGAGCCTTGGCATCCCAAGCATTGCACCACAACCCACTCAATCACCAAGTAACTATGTCGGACGTTGTCATATTTGCCCTCGCAATATTAACAAATAATCCCGAAAGTCGTGTACTAAATGCGGCAGATTTGCTTGCAAAAATCATATGAGGGAAAGCTGCACGGAATGTCTCAGAAACCACAACATATACGTTTTGTACTGAACTTTTATTTTTTTATTTAAAGAAGTGATTTTTACATATTTTTTTTTAAGTTTTACGAATAATAAAAACTCTTTTGTAAATCGTCCATTAATTATAAGAAGAAACTTTTATGAATTGCAATAAATGTTAAAAAACACATATATTCATGTTTTTATAGAATTTACAGAAGATACACAAATATTTTAGTGAATAGAATTTACAGAAGATACACAAAAATATTAGTTTATACTCCTCACATTAAATCACAGAATATACTTTTGAAGTATTATTAAGAAACACAAATAAATAACACTTTTAGTCATAATATTAAAATGGTCTACGATTGTAGACCACGTGCCTAACCACGTTACAAAAATCCACGTGCCTAACGAAGGGTTAAATCAATTCTAATTAAACCAAATACAAAAAATTAAATAAAAATATCGAACAAAGAAAAGTGTGTACAGGACTTGAACCTGAGTCAAATACGGAACGATGTAGTACGCCTAGACAAGTCTTTCATGCTTGCGCTAATCTATAATGGTTAATTTACCTTTCTAAATCGGTCATTTATTCGATTTGCTGTTTTATATGCATACATTTTGCGTTCGTTGAAAGTTTGTATGCGTATTTATATATGTACATATATATGTGTGTATGCGCGTTTGGCTTTCTGGACGGATATTAGAATGATAGTTTGTCATCAATATACACCTAATTCTCTTTTTACACGAATTTGATTTAACACGAGTTAAAAAGAGAAAAACAATTTTTTTTACACGAATTGTTTTGTTTTAACACGATTTTCAATATTTTATGAATTTTTCTTGAATCTCATAGAGCAAATCGGATTCATTGTTTGGGATTTTTGTTTTAGCATATCGGTTTAGGTTATTTGTTTAGGATCTTAGAATATCAGCATGTATGTAATCGCATCTATACAGGATGAGCGGCTTTGGGCTGTTATCGTGTACAGCTGTTGCTATAAAAATATGTGTATATGAGTGGGATTCCCCGAATTATGCATAGAGTAAAGACGTAATGTACTTTTTACGCAATTTAGTTTGGTTTTGAGAGTTGAAAGGAAAAGACGCTTAGTTGTTGTGAGTATTTAAAACATTATAAGTAAAATAAAGTTAGTGCTCGTATAGATTTATTAACTCAATAACAGGTAAGCTTTAAATAATTTTCAAATCTTTGCATTATTAATCTGAAAAATATTTGGTAGCCTTAACACAATGTCACATAATTCACCTGTAATAAAAGCCAAGAGGAAGGCGATCAGTTTAGATAATAAAATTAAAATTAAAGATCAACTTACAACAGGACAAGGAGCAACGGCTGTAGGAAAGCATTTTGGTATTCATGAAGCTACCATAAGAACGATCAAGAAAAATGAAACTGCGATTAGAAAATCGGTATGTTCTGGAACGAAAATAAGTGCTAAATCATCGTCATACATAAGAGATGTTGTCAAAGAGAAGATGGAAAAAGCTTTGATAATGTGGATTGAAGATAAATCACAAAAAAGAATACCAGTAGATGGAATTGCTATCAAGCAAACTGCATTAAGAATTTATAAACGTATTAAAGAAGTTGAGCCAGGCACTTCATCTCAGTTAAAACAACCCGAATTTTCTGCAAGTACAGGTTGGATGACAGGTTTTCTTAAACGACATGCTCTCCATAATGTAAAAATTAAGGGAGAAACTGCGTCTGCAGATGAATTGGCTGCCAAAAAATTTCCTGAAAAACTTAGAAAAATTATTGAAGATGGAGGATACACCCCAGATCAAGTTTGGAATGTAGATGAAAGTGGCCTCTTTTGGAAAAAAATGCCGAGCAGAACTTATGTTGCAAAATCGCAGAAAACTGCCGGTGGTTTAAAAGTAGCAAAGGACCGTGTAACATTGTTGTTTTGTTCCAATGCTTCAGGAGAACGTATGTTAAAACCACTGCTAGTAAATCGTGCTTTAAGACCACGCTCGATGAAAAGTGTAGATTTCAATAAACTGCCAATTCACTGGACAGCAAACAAAAAGGCATGGATGACCAGTGCAATCTTTACAGAATGGTTCCAGAAATACTTCATTTCAGAAGTTAGACGCTACATGAATGCAAAATGTCTAGAATTTAAAGTTCTTTTAATTCTAGACAATGCACCTTGCCATCCGCTCTTGGAGCACCCAAATGTGCAATTTTGCTATCTTCCGCCTAACACTACATCCTTAATACAACCGCTAGACCAAGGGATCATTGCTACTTTTAAAAAGTACTACATAAAACGTTCATTCCAATACGTGGTAGACAAACTAGACCATAATGAGGATTTAACAGTCATTGATATGTGGAAAAAATTTTCTATTATGGACTGCATTAATCAAGTTGGGTTAGCGTTAGCTGACTTAAGGGGTAACACCACTGTACACGCGTAAAATAAACACGATTTTTAAAGAATTTTTTTGTATAGAAGGAAAGGGGAAACAATCACTCTGATTTGGGAAGTTATTACTTATATACTAAAATACAAAACTACAAAGTTTGATCGAAAAATTTTACAAAATGGCGGCATTGGACACATTTTTGTAATGTGGTTTCTCTTGAAGGAGCTCCGCGGCACGCAGCACAGAGGGTGCAAATTTTAATCTGGAACAAAGAAACATTTTTTTTCTTAATCTAGATAAGAATAGCTAGAGAAACACGTAGGGATTTAAAAAATATTTATTTTTGCGGAGTTAGCAAGCATTTGAAGAAAAAAACTCTATTTTGGACTAAAAAAACGGCACTTAAATAATTATAACAATCGTTTAAATTAATCTATCGAAAATCCCCTACGCTCTTCTCTTAAGAAGGTTATTATACAGACGTAGTGAAAAACCTGATTAAAAATATTTAAAATTGTTTGAGTTATACTGCGTGCCAATTTCAGAAAACGTGTTTTGAGAAAAACGCGTTTAAAGTTTGGAAATTTGGAGAAGTCGTTAGGTAGCAGTCACTAACGCTTGGTTAAAAGCTTAAAATATTTATGAAATAGACTTCGGTAACGTATAAAACTTTTTGTTTTGTATTTTAAAAGGTTCAAAGAATTTTTTAAGCTTATAAAAAAAAATCAATTTTTTGAAAATTCTACAGTGGTGTTACCCCTTAAAGCCATCAACCTTGAACTCATGTTGGAAAAATATTTGGCCAGAATGTGTCAAAAGCAAAGATCCTGATCCTGTCATCCATAATAACGCTGTTTTTACTGACATCACAACGCTGGCACATACAATTGGTGGAGATGGATTCGATGATCTATCATTTGCCGATATAGAGGAATTATTAGGTGATAAAAGCTTGAGCGAAAATGAAATTATAGACCTCACCCTTGAGACTCATCAAGACAGAGAACATAGCTATAATGACGAAGAAGATCCTCCCATTTTAAATGCAACTCTAATTAAAGAAGGTCTTGATCTTGCCAGAAAATTAGGTAATCATTTTCAACAACATGATCCTGATGAGGAACGAGCTGCAAAATTTCAACGTGAACTGAAATCATTAATGGCATCTTACAGGGAATTTTATAAAGGTTTATCACGAAATCAAACACAATCTTTAATGACTGATTTCCTTCTAAAAACTACTGAATTATCAACACAGGAGCCTAGAGATGATAATCCAGAAACAATTTCACAAGATGATGAACAAAATAATTCTAGTGATGGCAGTGATATTCTAGTCTTACGCAAACGTATGCGTTTATTGTCAGAAAGTGACAATGCATAAAAGTTTTTTATGTTTATATTATTTTTACTTGTTTTATATTAATAAATTTCAGATATTATTTTCTTTTTTTCAAAGTATAATTTATTTCTTATAATATATTTAAAGAATTAAAATGTGTAAACACGAAATAAATTCTTTAGTGAACTCTAAAAAGAATTTTTTAGTATTGTTTTCACCTAATTCTCTCTTTACACGAATTTTTTTTACACGAATTCTTTGGGAACGTATCTATCGTGTAAAAAGAGAATTAGGTGTAGCTTAGATTTGATTACAGAGTGTAAATAAATGCATGTTTATATCTATGAACTATTTTATACAGAAAAGAAATTTTCTAAATATCAAATTCAAAAAAACCTAAAACAGTATTTTAAAGCAATTATAATTATAATTATACCAAACTGAATTGTAAAAAAGAAATAGTGCAAGGAAAAACGCATGACTATTCAGGACTTGAACTTGGACTAAATACGCGTCTCAAACATCATACAAACAATACCGCCGACTTTGGTAACTGCGCCATTAATTGACTGCTTGCGCATTCTTCCCAATCGCAAATTCATTTGCTTCGGGCATGAAATATTATAATTATTATTAGAAGGCCATTACGCACTGCGACCAGAGCTGATCTATTGTGAAAGGCCTATTTTGTAACCCTAGAGTTTTAGGCTTTTTAAAAATTTTAGCACAATTTTGGGTTTGTTGTTCCAAAGATTGCATGGAGATACTACGATACCACCAAGGTGGTGAAGTCTCTGTCTGCCCAACGCAGGACATTCACAAAGCACATGTTCTGAGCTTTCTATGTCCATTTCGCAAAAGCGGCAGACATTGGTCTCAGATGATTATTTAGATGGTACCTCAGGCTGCAGTGACCTGTAAGGTATCCTGTTAAAAGACGCAGATCTACACTGTTTAGTGAGAAAAGTTTGTGAGATATTCCTTTGTTGGGACTTAGGAATAGTTTGGCTTGACGCTGACCGGTACAGTTTAGCCAGTGTGCGGCAAGTTTTCTTTCTTCCCATTTCCTAAGAAATTCATTAATGTGGCCTTTTGTCAATCCACAGAAAGGCTCAGGACCAGTAAGTTGCATATTTGCTCCTTGTTTTGCAAGGTCATCAGCCATTTAATTTCCCTCATGCCCTTCATGCCCCGGAATCCTGCATTGTGTTACTATGTTGAGGTTTTCTAACGTGTTGAGAAGGTTTAGGTAATCATTTACCAATTTAGAGGTGATAGGTGTTGATAGAAGGGCTCTTAGAGCCGCTTGCCTATCTGAAAGTATGTAGATGTGAGTACCTCTCATTTTCCTGCTAAGGCATTCTCTCACACATATTTGCCTGGCATGTATTTCTGCCTGGAATATTGTTGGGTAGGATCCGATCGGAATCGATTTTTTGAATTTGGGCCCATTGATTCCTGCCCCTCTTCTACCATTTTCCAATTTGGACCCATCAGTAAACCATAGCTGGGAGCCAGGTTTGAAAGTGATAGAGTTAGTTCTCCAGTCTGTTCGTTCATTAATTATAACTCGGAAGTTCCTGAAGAGTATTGGTTTGGGTGATAGTATATCATCCCTAAGAAGAATGGGACTATGTAGGAAGTCTTCCAAGATCTTTAAATGTCCTTTCATATCCCCACATTTAAGTTCAGATATACCTTTTAATCTTAAGGCACTCGAGCGAGCTTCCCTTTCAATGGAAGCGGTGGTATGTTCAGGAGCATACCCAATGCATCCGTGGAACATATTTTCATAGCCCCTGTAATACCCACACATATCAGGCGATGCAGTTTGCTTAATTCGTTTGCTGCCTTTCTTTGCTTGACCTTGGGCCACCATGCTAAGGATGCATAAGTGACTATGGGTTTCGCAACTGTGGTGAATATCCAGAAGGTCATTCTAGGGTTTAGTCCCCATGTCTTACCAAAAAGCCTTGTACAGGCAAAGAATGCCCTTGTGGCTTTTGAAGTAACTCTCTCAATATGGGAATTCCACGTAAGCGTTTTGTCAAGACTGACGCCAAGACAGTTCGCTTCTGTCGAGAGTTGAAGTGTTGTTCCATTATTGGTCGGAAATTTGAGATTTATGTTCCTTCTCCTAGTAAACGGTACAAGTGTTGTTTTGGATGAGTTGATGGAGAGCCCTTTTTCCGTGCACCATTTGTTTATTATTGTAAGGGCTTGCTGCATGCGATCCGAAATGGTTTCCTCATGCCCGCCTAATACATAAACTACTCATCAGCGTAACCCTGAGTGTGAAATCCTAGGTTATTCAGTTTGTGGAGAAGTTCATCTATGACTAGAGTCTACAAAAGAGGAGAAAGTACGCCACCTTGAGGGCAACCTCTTGTGGCTTTATTAGATTTGATTGTTCCTCCTAGTTCGGTGCTGATCGTCCTAGATTTCAGCATGAATATTATCCATCTAGTGATGGGTTCAGGTACCTTCTTTAGATATAGGGCATTATAGATTGCCTCATAGGAGGTGTTATCAAAAGCTCCTGATATGTCAATAAATGCACATAGAGCTATCTGTTTGGACTCAATAGCCTTTTCAATAACCGTTACCAGGCTGTGTATTGCAGTCTCAGTGGATTTTCCCTGTTGACAGGCAAATTGAAGTCGATGCAGTGGGTAGTTAGCTAGATTGTTTTCCCTAATATACTGATCTATCTTTTCCATTGTTTTAAGGAAAAATGAGCTGAGACTAATTGGTCTGTATGATTTGGGCAATTGTTCGGGTTTTTTTTCCTACCTTTGGAATATATACGACCTTAACCTCAGCCCATTTTGTAGGCAAATATCCTAGCAGTAAGCTTGCTTTGTATAGTCTGGTCAAATTAGGGATAATATGGTGTGCACCCTGCTGTAAAAGACATCGGAATATCCCATCAGGACCAGGAGATTTGTATGGGCTGAATGTTGATATTGCCCATTGTACCCGCTTTTCATGGAATGGCTTGTTTGCTAGTTTTAAGTTCTCAGCACTCGCAGATGTAGTAGTTTCTGCCGGTACAGAGATCTCGTCTAGGACAAGTGATCCAGGGAAGTGAGTGTCCAGCAGAAGTTGACTGGTTTCCTCTGGATTCCTTGTGTAGCTTCCATCTGGCTTTTTCGGGGTCCTAATGCCGTTTGAGTGATCTTTTAATAGGGCTTTTTTGATACGAATAGCATCCGAAGACTACAAATCTGTTCACAGTGATAGTTCGTTAGGGCTGTTGAGTAGGAGGACCAGTCCCCCATTGCTTTAGCTCTATTCCATAAGGTTCTTGTTTCTTTACGCAGGTTGGAAAGTATACTATTCCACCAAGGAACATTTCTTTGTGGCTTTTTCACTTTTACTGGACATTTTTCGTGAAACGCAGATATTATGTTTGAATGTAGTTCGTTCGATTCGAACTCAACCTCAGATATAAGCTGAATGTGACGCCTAGAGCAGTTAACACTTTGTTCCATACAAAAGTGAAAGTAGTCCCAATTAGTTGTTCTGGGGTTTCTGTAAATTGTCATTTGTGGTTTGGTTGCACCTATATCGAATCTAATATGTCTGTGATCCGACATAGATGTTTCCTCTGACACATGCCAATTTGAGACTTCGGACAAAACATTATGGCTAGAGAGAGTGATGCCAAGGTCTTCTCATCTGATTGCATTAATGAATGTAGGTTCGTTGCCTCGATTTAGGATAGATATATTATACCTAAGTAGAAATTCAAGAAGGTACTCACCTCTTGGATTTATGTTTGTGCTCCCCACGCTCTGTGGTGCGCATTTGCATCACAGCAGAGGATCCACCGGAGACGTTTTTGCTGACAGTATTCCACCAGGGCTATAACCTCCCCTGTTGGAGCAGTAACCTCATCTCCTGGAAGGTAAGCGGGGGCAAGTACTACCTCATGCTCACCTTTGCTCGTTGGCACTTTTACCCAAATCGCCACCAGGTCTTCTGTAATAAACTGTGATATTGGGATAAAGGTTAGTTGATTATTTATTATCAACGCCGCTCTGGGACGGTCTTTGTTAGCAGTATATATCAACTTACCGTTTACGCTCTGGAGTCCCAGAACGACTCCTTTACGTATCCATGGTTCTTGAATGAAAGCTACATCCAAGAGTTCTTGGTTAAATCTCCTCGTAAGCACGTCCGAGGCTGCTTTTGCGTGATGGAGATTTATTTGAAGGCATCCGAGTTGCCTTCTGATGTTGTGAGGTTTTCGCTTTGACCAGGTCATCTAGTGATCCTTCGTTTGGCAATGGCTGCCTTTTTCTTGCCTCAGTTGCTTTTCAGCAGGACTGCTTCCTCAGCGGACATCTGATCCCCTCTTCGATCCTTGTTGTGGCTGTGCGCTGCTTTATCAGCCTGCGGCGGGGGTCGCATGCGAATTCCCTCGGCCACGTTATGGCGCCATGTGCCGGATGTTGTTGGCTTTTCTGCCTCGTGTCTGGAGCAGCTGGCCTTATCGTCCTGGGCTATTGAAGCCGTTGGAGTCAAAGTTCCCGCTTCCTCAGAGCTTTGTTTCGCCGAGGGTTCAGAGTCCTTTTCGATAACCTTCGGCGGATCAATCGGGCCTTTAGATTTTGGCTGAAGTTGGGTTTTACCGAACCCGTAGTTCAGCCAATTGTTTGATGTTTTTATGACCTCTGCGGAGATTGGGTCGATAGCAATAGTAATTTCTATCACAGTACCCTTGCGCACTCTTTTGAGCACCCGCCAGTCATTCGTGTTGAGACCCTCGTTTTGGTCGTCAAGGAGGCTAATAATATCCTCAGTTGAGGTGCTGTCCAATTCTGGAAAGTGACCAACGAAGATTTGTGGGCGCGGTTTATCTGCCTCCTGCACAATCTTCAGCTGTGCATCTTTCCACGGCTTCAGCTTAGGAATTGTTTCCTTTAGCCAATTAGCCGTGTCATCGCAGCCGCATGATATAACTATATATCCTGGGCGAAAGGTGCAGCTATTAAATTTGGGCTTTGCAGCACCAGTCTGCTTTTTCCTTATAGCCTCCAGGATAGCATGTTGTATGGCCGTTAGTCTTTCCGTCAACCATATTCTAGTTGGATGGTCAGGAGGTATTATTCCCAACTTCGTGCTATACGCCGCGTCTTTGTAAGACATTTTTGTTGAGTCTACCTTGACTTCTGGATTAGGCACTGCTGCCTTTGGTCCTTCCGCTTCGGTAGTCTCGTCTGCCTTATTTTGGGCATGAAATAAGTCGAATTCCTTACTAGTGTGGTGAAAAATCTTATGAAATCCCTTTTAAGTGTGGTAAACGCAGAAAAAATCTGAATTCCTCTACCAACGTGGTAAGTAATTATAGAAATCCTCCACTAGCGTGGTAAATATCAGCAATCCCCCACTAAGTTGAACTTGAAAATCTCTTAGTATGAATCTACAAATTAGTACTCGAAAAAAGCTCATTTAACATTTGCTCCTTCTCATTCCATTAACATTCTCTGCCGACGGGGTGTGGTGAAACTTTTGACAAAGCTGATTACAGCGAATTCTTTCTTTAGTATATTTGGCTTTTGTAGGAAATCTAACTGACGAATAGCAGACGAAATTTTGCAAGGAATTTTTTGTGCATTTTCATGTTCCCTTGATAAACGTAATTTTATTCAATTTATATTTTCAAACAAACTTAAATGTACAAAAAAAATTACATATATTTGAATTATACGCGCTAACATTTAAAATCAAAGTAACTTTAATGTTTGCTGATTTAATTAAAAAAATACATTATAAAACGACCTCACAATTTGGTGAGTGCGTTTTTGGTAAATTTAAAACTATACAAATTATATACATACATATATTATCTTAGTTATGTTTGTGGAAAAGTTCAATTGGATCTTCAATTCTTATAGTATTACCAGAGAATGTTAATGGAATGGGAAGGAGCAAATGTTAAATGAGCTTTTTTCGAGTACTAATTTGTAGATTCATACTAAAGGATTTTCAAATTCGACTTACCACACTAGTGGGGGACTACTGATGTTTACCACGCTAGTGGAGGATTTCTATATTTACTTACCACGCTAGTAGAGGAATTCAGATTTTTTCTTATAAGATTTCATAAGATTTTCCACCACACTAGTAAGGGATTCGACTTATTTCATGCCCACAGCGAAGCGAATGAATTTGCGATTGGGAAAGATGCGCAAGCAGTCAATTCATGGCGCAGTTACCAAAGTCGGCGGTAATTTTTGTCTGATGTTTGAGACGCGTATTTAGTCCAGGTTCAAGTACTGAATAGTCATGCGTTTTTCCTTGCACTATTTCTTTTTTACAATTCAGTCTGGTAAAATTGTTGAGTTTAATTTAATTATAATTGCTTTAAAATACTGTTTTAGGTTTTTTTGAATTTGATATTTAGAACATTTCTTTTCTGTATAAAATAGTTCATACTGGATATGAAGTGATTTTATATAAATCAAAAAGGAAATATGTAGATATAAACATGCATATATTTAATCTCTTTAATCTGAATGCAAACAACAGTTGCCGAGAGTGGACGTTTCGAACTTCTGCTCTAAATAAATTATCTATTTAAACAATTTTAAAGTGTCAAATTAAACCAAAAGTTACCGTGACTAGGTACCAGCGATTGGATACCCGTCTTGAACATCAGCAAAATCACTTGAAACAAATTGATAAGTAAACAAATAGATAAGTAAGCAAAACAAAGAAAAAAAACAAAAAAAACTGAAACAATTGCGGCAGAGAGAGGAGAGCGGCCTTCAGCTGTACTTGTTTATCAAAATTAAATACTGTGCGGCGCGCCACCTATGCACTGACATAGAAATCTTAATACTACCTGCATTATCGACGCCAAATCGAATAAAAAAAAAGAAAAAAAAAAATGAATTTGCAAAGAACCCCTCCACTGGGCGGTGAAAATTCGTTCAAAAATCGAGCCACTATTAATACACCATCTATAGGAGGAAATCTATTAAAAAAACAAGAAAATGTAGAGAAAGAAGATATTAAAAACTTATCGAAACAACTACAAAATATGCAACAAATTTGTGCTGAATTAAAAAATAAGCTGCAACAGCTAAAAATAGAAAACGCTAAACTAAAAGCTCAAACTGCAGTCACTAGTAAAACCAACAGTGCACAGCAAAATAAAACACCACCTCAATACGAAACCGATAAAGAAGAGCTAGATCGAGAGACGGACTGGATCTTAAAAAAGCGTCCATCTAAAAAACGAAAAGCTGTCAATTCACCTGAACAAATAGGCTCAAATTCAAACTTGAATACAGTAATTGCCAACAATAAAACACCAAAAGATGATAAAAAAGCCCCACGTCCGCCACCAATTATGGTAACAGCTGAATGTGAGTACCAAAAACTGTTCAACATTGTAAAAACCGGGTCTAGCAATACGTTCTCTATTAAACTTCTGAACAATAAGATCTATAAAATAAATACATTTGATCCAGATGATTATAGAAAGACTACAAAGTCGCTATCAGCACAAAACATCTCTTGGTACACTTATGAAAACAAGCAAATAAGACCAATAAAAGTTATAGCAAAAAATCTTCATCATTCGTGCGATCCTACTGATATCATACAAGATCTTAAAAAACAAGGCCTAAAAATCACTAATGCAGTTAAAAAGCTAAAATGGAAAACAAAGGAGCCACTAGATATGTTTCTACTCACATTCGAATCAATTGAAGATATTAAAAAGATATTTGAAATAAAAACAATCTTACATGCGGTTGTCAAAATTGAAGCGATTAAACAAACAACATTAATTCCTCAATGTAAGTCATGTCAGTCCTACGGACACACTCAAAATTATTGCGGCAAGCAGCCACGCTGTGTCAAATGTGCGCAGAAGCACAAAACAATCGAATGCACAAAATCAAAGGAGCAGCTGCTAAAATGCTGCAACTGTGGAGAAGCACACCCTGCTAGCTACAGAGGCTGCATAGTAGCCAAAGAACTGCAAAAAATTCGCGACAAAAAAGTCGGACAGCGGAAAAATAACACTGAGGCTGAAAGCCAAACTAAAGGAAGAGAGAAAAATAAAGATGAAGCTAGTACAAAATCAATATCGCATAAACCAATACCAATTCCAGCACCAAGGAATCTACCAACGTATTCACAAGTGGCAAAAACTAACGAAAATGTCACTACACATGAAGAAAATATACTTTCAAAAATATTGCAAAAACTAACAGAACAGCAAGAATTTAACAAATCACTGGAGCAAAGGTTGCAAAATCTTGAATTTAAAATTTATCAGTCAATTATGTCAATGCCTAATTTTTTAAAAATAATGTTATGGAACGCGAACGGTCTCCCAAAGCACCAGCAAGAATTGTCCATCTTATTGAGCGTCATAAAACAAAATTCATTATGGGCGGTGATTTTAATGCTAAACATATCCATTGGGGATCTAGGCTAACAACCACTAAAGGAAGGGAGCTCTTCAAAGCGCTTCAACAAACAAACTGTAACACCGCATCTTCATGGATGCCAACGTATTGGCCATCTGATCCACAAAAAAATCCGGACCTTATCGATTTCTTCATCACCAGAAAAGTCTCCAGTGCTTATCTTAATATTGAAAATGGGCTAGACATGAATTCAGATCACTCGCCAATCTATCTAACTCTCAGCGAAACGGTAGTGTTACGTGATCCAGTTCTCAAATTAACTAGTCAATTTACCGACTGGGATTATTTAAGCAAAATGTTAGAAGAATCTGAAGACAATACGTTTCCAATGGAATCAACAACAAAGATAGATGACGAAGTTTTAAAACTGACGAGAGAAATACAACACTCTGCTTGGTCGAGCACACCTCCTTTAATGAAAATTTCCGCTGGCCACAAATACACAAAAGATATAAAAGAAATGGTGCTAAAGTAGCGAAAAACGCGGCGTAGGTGGCATCAAACAAGATCACCTGTTGATAAAGCAGCTTTGAACAAAGCAGCGAAAGATCTCAGCCATAAAATTAAAGAATACAAAAATCAATCATTTACAAACTACGCACAGCAATTAAATAATAAAAGAGACACAAACTACTCACTATGGAAATGCACCAAAAAGCTTAAACAGCCAGCTAACCATAATCCACCAATCAAAGTAGGCAATAATGGATGGGCGAAAACCGACATAGAAAAAGCAAACATATTTTCAGATTATCTAGCAAAAATCTTTACACCCAATAGCGACACATCACCAATACTAAATAATGATGGCATAGCCAATGATAATTATGGCGATATAGTACCCATAACTGAAGATGAGATGTGCGCCGAGAAACAAAAGTTGAAGTCGAAGAAATCTCCAGGGTTTGATTTAATAACTACCGAAGTCCTCAAACAAGTTCCACGAAACATCATTACTAAGCTAACAACATAATGAATGCTTGCTTTAAGCGGCAATACTTTCCAATCAATTGGAAAATAGCTGATGTCATCATGATTCGAAAACCAGGAAAGCCTCCAAACGATGTAGCATCATATCGACCAATTTCACTGTTGCTCATCTTGTCAAAACTGTTGGAACAATTTTTGATAAAGCGCCTGAGCAATATCATAGAAAATAAACAAATAATACCAACACACCAATTTGGATTTCGCGCGCGCCACTCAACTATTGACCAAATTCACAGATTAACTCGTATCATCGAGAACACATTTGAAGAAAAAAATGTCTGTTCGGCTGTATTTCTCGATGTCTCTAAAGCTTTCGATAAAGTATGTCATGCTGGCCTGCTGTGGAAAATAAAGAATGTACTGCCAACAAAATGTTTTAATATCTCAAAAACCTACCTGTCTGAGCGCTATTTTCGCGTCAGGTACGAAGATGAGTTCTCTGAACTGAAAGAGTTAAAAGCTGGTGTGCCGCAAGGAAGTGTGCTTGGACCTCTTCTCTATCTACTTTTCACTCACGACCTGCCAAACAGCAGAAATTGCTTTATAGCAACATTTGCTGATGATACTGCAATATTAACCGTCGGAAAGACAGAAATAGAGTCTACTACACAACTGCAGCTTGATATCAATAAAATATACAATTGGACAGATAAATGGCACATTAAACTGAACGAAACAAAGTCTGTACACATCAACTTTACAAACAAAAATACCAACTACTTGCCATTAAAGTACCATACTCTAATACAGCAAAGTATCTAGGTATGACGCTCGACACGAAACTTAGGTGGAGTGCGCACGTGGAAAAGAAAAGAGAAGAACTGGACCTAAACTTCCAAAATATGCATTGGCTAATGGGTAAGCAATCAGCGTTATCCGCACCCAACAAGATACTGCTTTACAAACATATTCTCAAACCTATCTGGACCTATGGGATTCAGCTATGGGGTTGCACCAGCTATAGTAACACAGCGCATATACAACGATTTCAGACTAAGGCACTCAAGCATGCAGTTTGTGCTCCATGGTATATTAGGACGCAAGATCTAGAACGTGACCTCAATATTGATTCGGTTACGGCAACCATAAAGAAATTTGCAAAGTCGCACGCAGAGCGACTAAGCAAGCATGTGAACAATGAAGCCTTGAATCTGAACTACTTACATACACATATTGATGAGAAAATGTTCTAATATTCATGGATGCATCCAGAAAGCCAAACGCGCATACACGCATATGTATATAAATATATATAAATATATACAAGCCTTCAAAGAACGCAAAATGTATGCATATAAAAAACAACAACTGCGACCGTCTTCTTGTCCGTCAGTGAAAAGATGGGATATGTATACCCTATGAGCAAAAAGAACCGGGAAGGTGATGTTGAGTGTTTTCTTCGATTGCCAAGGCATAGTCCACCATGAGTACCTTCCATCGGGCCACGCAGTCAATAAAGAATATTATTTATCCGTTTTGAAGCCTTTGAGAGATGCTGTATGTTGCAAACGGCCGGAAATGTGAGCAAACAATTCTTGGATTTTGCGTGATGATAACGCGCCATCGCACCGATCAAAGAGATCAAAGAGAATACGACGAAGGAGCTGAAGGCCTTGTCGGCCTACCGGGGTTGTTTGGAGGACTAGGTTAAACGTTGGCACATGTGTGTTGTTTCAGACGGGTCATATTTTGAAGGACATAATATAAATTTGCCTTAAATTTAACTCTGTTTTGTTTAATTTAAACATTCCCGGTACTTTTTGATCATAGGGTACATATATGCGGCTTTGCGGACAGAAATGTGTGATTCGCTGGAATTGTTCAAGGAATCTAAGTCGCATTAACTCGCGACTGTCGAAGAGTTAGAAGATATATTTACATACATATAATATAAGGGAGCCGCGGCCATTCGACATGACACAAATTCAAGATTTATCAAATATTGGCAAATAATTCCACGCGAAATATTCCAATATTAACTATTTTCGAATGGTCGCGAAAATTGGCATATGGTCGGCTCGTTTATGAATGAAATTGAAATATGAGCTCGAACTTATGAATGAACTTTTTGTTTTTGTTCTAAATTGTTCAGCGCCGTCGCTGATAGAATCATGGCCGCTGCGACTGCGTCTACGAATGTATTTTGTTTTTGTAGTCGCTAGGCTTAGATTTTAGCTTTGGGCGACATGCGCATGTGAGGTATGTGTTTTTGTTGTGTTCTAGAACATTTTAGAATGTGTGGTGGCAAAGCGGCCATCGCGTTGCGCTTGCTGTTGCTTTTGCGTCTATCAAAGTATTGTGTTTTTGTAAGTACAATATTATGAATATCGACTGGTGAGAGACAAAAGTACACGGAAGCAAGAAGTGAACGCTGTGCTCGCGCATATATGCACGAATGTATAATATGAACGTGCACGGATGTAGTAACATATGTATGTTTGAATACAATTATTTTGTAGGAAGTTTAGAAAGCAAGTAGGTATACATATATGTATGTATATATGCTAGGACATAAAGTGGGTATGTATATATACAAACATAGAGCAGAATTGTTTTTGCACTTGTTAGGAAGAAACTCGTTCACTAGTGCGTATGTGTATTTCACATTCTTGTAAGAATGTGATGTTCTGTGACATGTGTGCATACATAAGTCAAGGTTATTTGGGCATACATGCATATGTACATATGTATGAAAGGAAGATGATGTTCTTGCGCTTGTGCATAATTGTGTTTCATATACAAATGTTCATACATTACATTAAATTCGAAAACGGCAGAGGCCACCGCGAAAGGATGCCATTGAAGTAAAAAGTGTTGGCAGCATATCATATGCGGAAATCTTGAAGCGAGTTAAGTCAGAGCCAAACCTAAAGGAGCTGAATAATGACATTCAAGTTGTCAAAAAAACTGCCAAAGGGGAGTTACTTTTGGTGCTGGCAAAACCATCTGACCCAAACACCCTGAAAATCCATAAAGCTGTTAAGGCGGTAGAAGTCAGGGCTCTAACGGAGCTGCGGCAAGTGGAAATCCGAGACTTTGATGAAATCACCACAAAAGAAGAAGTACATGAGGTGATAACAAAACAGTTCAAGGAACTTGACGTACCTGCCTCAGCGATTCTGGGCCTACGAAAAGCATATGGAGGCACACAAACAGCGACACTAAGAGTAACGTCGGAGACCGCTACCAAGCTGCTTGAAGCAAACAAAATTCGAACAGGCCTTGTAATTTGTCGCATACGAGAGAAAATAGAACCAAAAAGATGCTTCAAATGTATGGAATATGGGCATGTGGCAGAAAGTTGCAAAATCCCAGCTGACTACACTAGCGTCTGCTTTAAATGCGACAACAAAGATCATCAGGCCAAAAATTGCACACAAGCAGCAAACTGCATAATATGCAAGAAGAAAAATGTAAGTGACACAGGACATGCGATGACCAGCAGTAAGTGCCCAGAATACCAGAGAGCTCTGAAAGAAATTCGACAGAAATGAAGATCTTACAACTAAACCTTAACCACTGCGAAAGCGCGCAAGACCTACTCACGCAGTCTATACGGAAACACAAAATAGACGTTGCTGTACTCAGTGAACCCTATTAACACCTAGAAGGCAATGGCTGGGCCTCTGATATTACTGGCAAGTCGTCAATCTGGAACTGTGAGACAAATAGCTCCCGACTTATGAGCGTGAAGGCAGCTCGCGGATTTTTACGAGCGCGTATTGGGGAAACATATGTCTATAGCTGCTACCTACCACCCAGCTTAACTCTGACTGAAGCTACCAGCATCCTAGAGAATCTCGCCCAAGATATTAAAGACCATAGACCTGTGGTCGTAGCTGGTGATTTTAACGCTTGGGCTGTGAACTGGGGATGCCCGCGAACAAGTCCAAGAGGTCAAGCCCTCTTGGAAACTTTCGCCATGTTAGACATAGTCCTTATGAACACAGGGAATCAGCAGACATTACAAAAGGCAGGAACGGGATCGATAATAGACCTTACCTTCATGAGTCCCAACCTTGCTCGCTCGACGAAATGGTTTGTTAGCCAGCATTATACCCGGAGTGACCATCTGGCGATAATCTGCGAAATAAAGGAACATGACGAATCAAAGGTGCCATATACATACGACGCGAGATACAGGGTCGACTCAATGGAGGCTAAAGTAATCGAAGTCATGCTGGCAGATGTAACACTCACTGGTGATGCAACTGAGAAGGCTACACAAACTATGAAGCACCTAACAAAAGCATGCGACGCAGCCATGTCTAAAACAAGGCCTAACAGGCATAATAGTGAACCCGTTTACTGGTGGACAGCGGAGATTGCGGAATTGCGTAGCGAGTGCAACAGAGCAAGGCGAGTTTATCAACGTTCTAGGGGCACGCACCAGCTTCAGTATAAGCAAAGAAGGAAGGCCCTGAAAAAGGCAATTAAAGGGAGTAAACGACAATGTTTCCTCCAACTATGTGACGAAGTCGATAGTAACCCTTGGGGACTCGGGTATAGGCTAGTCATGAAAAAACTTAAAGTTTTCAAGCCACTCCCAACAACGTGCCCGGCCACACTGCGTAATGTAGTTGAAACATTGTTCCCAGCACAAGATGCTCTCCGAGCCTATGATTTGGAAAAATCTTGTGAGGGGGACCAAAATATGCAGTTGACAGACAAAGATGAGCTCCTGATGATCACTAAACGGATCAAAAACAATAAAGCTCCTGGCCCAGACGGAGTCCCCAACGAGGCACTAAAAGTGGCAATTCGAAGCCATACCCACATTTTTGTAGATCTCTACAATACATGTCTAAAAGAAGGCACATTTCCAACTCAGTGAAAGTTACAGAAACTGGTGCTGATTCCAAAAGGATCTAAACCAGCGGAAGATCCTACAGGCTATCGCCCCCTTTGCATGCTCGACACCGCAGGTAAAATTCTAGAACGGTTGATCGCTAATCGTCTGGAAGCTGCCATTGATGACGCATTCGGTCTATCATCCTCGCAATTCGGATTCCGCAAGGCTCGCTCAACCACAGATGCTGTAGCTGCGGTTAAAAGCATTGCGCAGGAGGCAATCGAAGCAGCTCGGTGGTTATACGGTAGCAAGGAATACTGCCTAATGGCAACGCTAGACGTAAATAATGCCTTCAATACCGCGAACTGGAACCAGATTCTGATGGCGCTTGATTGCTTCCAGGTTCCAACGTATATACGAAAGATTATACTCAGTTATTTCACTGACAGAACCCTTCGCTATAATACCGATGCGGGTATTAGGGAATATAAAATAACTGGCGGAGTTCCACAAGGCTCAGTCCTAGGCCATTTGCTGTGGAATATTATGTATGGCGGAGTCTTACGTCTCAGTTTACCCCCAGCGTCCAAAATTATAGGGTTTGCTGACGATATCGCTGTTGTGGTCGTAACTAAAGTACTACAGCAAGCAGAAGCAACCTGCAACCAGGCTGTCGGCGTGGCAAAAGAATGGCTGCGCAAGAATGGTCTAACTCTTGCGGATCATAAGACGGAAGCAGTGCTCATTAGCAGCAGGAAGAAGGTGGAGTCGGCAAATATAATGGTGGGCGAAAATACCATAGGATCGAAACCGTTCATTAAATACCTGGGCGTATTAATCGACCATAGGCTGAACTTCAGAGATCACCTATCATACGCAAGCAGCAAAGCGGCAGAGGCAGTAACAGCACTGACGCGCATAATGATGAACACTAGAGGCCCTAGGCAAAACTGTAGGAGACTACTTAATACCGTGGTCTCATCGATTTTGCTGTATGCAGCTCCAGCATGGGCGGAAGCAACTAATTGCAGCTCATATGTGAGTTGTATGAAATCAGTGTATCGACTGATTGCCCTCAGAGTGTGCTGCGCGTTTCGAACGGTATCAGAAGAAGCCATTATGGCAAAAGAGTCCGCTGAAGTTTACCAAAACAAAGCTACTTCAGAACGACAGACAATACGCAAGGAAGCAAGAGAGCGTAGCTTGCGTTCATGGCAGGGAAGTTGGAGTTCGTCCCTGAACGGACGCTGGACGTACCGTCTGATTCCCTTAATAGCCAAATGGGTTAGCCGTAAGCATGGACAGTTAGACTATAATCTGACCCAAATACTGACGGGACATGGGTGTTTTAAATCCTATCTATATAGGTTTAAGCACGAAGACGACCCGTACTGTTCTCATTGTGCACCAGCTGTAGAAGACGCAGAACATGTTTTCTTTGTCTGTCCGCGATTTGTGTTCGAAAGGGAGTAATTAAGCACTAGGGTGGGGAAGCCAATTTCGGCTGATAACCTAGTCGATATTATGTTAGAGGCAGAAGAACATTGGTCCGCTGTATGTAATATGGCAAAAATAGTAATCTCCAAACTGCGTCACGCTGAACAACAGCGCAGAACTTCATGAAGAGGCAATAGGCCGTTCCCCTTCCCGTCAAGTGATACTTGACGGTTGACGTCGCTGAACAACACAGCGCAAATTTTCAATAATTGGCAATAGGCCGCTCCCCCTCCCGCGAAGTCATGCCTAACGGTTGTCCCGCGGTGGGAGGGAAACGGAACTGGGGTGGGTTTTTAGTGGGTGAGTCGAAAGGCAAGTCCCATACTTTTCGGCTTTCAATGCTTTGTGCCACCTCCATAAAAAAAAAAAAACATATGTATGTAAATGCTGTCGAATACATAAACTATAAATTGACTTACAATATAAAATAAGTGTTGATTTATCTTAAACCGTTTTTTTTTTCTGAATGCAAATACCTCCTATTGACATGTACATATATTACATATTATGTACTTATATTGTCATATACCATCATTTATGTACATATAAAGTATACGTTCATTTATGTATATATGTAATGAAAAACTTCATGAATTACACAAGTCAACAACGTTTTGTTCTAGGAAAGTGAAGGGTCATTTTCGAAGTAATTTTTTATGTAGAATCCGAATCCGGGGTTTAAATTGCTCTATCACGTCAGGATTTTGAGATATCCTAACCTAAAAGTGCAAAAACGCTGTTTTTGCCCATTTTTCAAGTTATGTAGCTACGCAGATTTTGCTCTTCATAAAAAAGTAAACATAGTATTTTAAATTATAAGTCTTCCTCTTTTAAATGCCGTTGAGTTTGCTTAAATGTCTTTATTTTTCACTGAGATATCGCATTTTGAAGTTTCCATGTTTGTGAATTTTTCGATATTCGAAAATCCATTGAGATAACATGAGACGTGATACGGTCGATTACATAGTCGCAAACATGGAGACTTCAAAATGCGATATCTCAGTGAAAAATTAAGATATTTGAGCAAACTCAACGGCATTTAAAAGAGGAAGACTTATAATTTAAAATACCATGTCTACTTTTTTATGAAGGGCAAAATCTTCGTAGCTACATCACCTCAAAAATGGGCAAAAACAGCGTTTTTTGCACTTTTAGGTTACGATATCTCAAAGTCTTGACGTGATATAGCAATTTAAACCCCGGATTCGGATTCTACGCAAAAAATTACGTCGGAAATGACACTACACTTTTATAGAACACTCCGAACCCATTTTTTTGCAGACCTGTGTTACTTTCAGAACTTTATTAAAATTAATTCGCGTCGCGCGCATGCACAAAACCTTGGTTCACAACGCAGGCGCAGAAATAAACGCACTGCGTACTGTAATCGTAAAAAAATTTGTAATAAATTTTATGTATCCGCTTATCATTTCAAAAGTAACAAAATGATAAAAAAATAAGCAGTCGAAGAAATAAACGCACTGCCTATTTTTCCTCGCCACATGTTAGATTCGATATCAATTCCCGGCGCAAACTTTTTTTTTTATTAATTTATTTTTAATTAGTTTTTTTTAATGTAATTGAAAAAAAAAATTGTGTAATAAATTTTTCGTATTCGCTTATTATTATTCAAATATACGAAAATAAATTGTAAAAATTTAACTGGTCTAATGTCGAGGTGAGAGATGTGTTGTGTGTTGAGGTGAACGATGTGTGGTGTTTTCAATTTTTGTGTGGGCAAAACTCAGTGTGGTGTTTATAAAGTCGATGTTCTAAAATCCCTTACTACAAATCTTTCAAATCTCAATTGTACTAAAAAAAGTTAACAGTAACATTTGCACCTTCTCATTCTTCTCAACATTCTCTGGTATTACATATGTACATATGCGCATACGCACTGCAGGAACCATGACCTATATCACGACGCATCGCCTTATTATATTTACAGTTGAATATGCATTTATTTGTTTCTTTGGCAAACGAAATTTGTTTCAATTTACATTTTATTCCAGGGAATAATATACATACATATGTATGTACGCATGCATTTTCTAGATAGTATAAAACTTTGAAATAAATAAAGAAATAAACGTATTTGCATATATGGGACAACTAAGTACAATTGCATCGTTATTAAATATAGTGTTGCACGCATATGTATGCACTGAAGCAACATGACCTACCTCACGAGCTTCACGTTATCATATTTCATGCAATAATTAGGGAGTAAATATCCTAATGATCAAATTCCTGCCTAACAAATGCTAAAACAATTTCTTTTGCATACGCATGTACATATTTGTATGTGCGTATGCACACTTCATGCTCTAGCCTATGTACGTATATATTTGTGTAATGAACTTCCAGCAAAACAATGCCTATTAACATACACATATACATGCACATACATCCAACCACAGTCACAGGGTACTTTATTCATCTAAAGCGTATGTCGTTCAAAGCTAAAATTCTATGCCTGGTCACTACAAAAAAAAAATGCGCAGCCGTAGCGGCCATCATTCTAGTTGCCATGGTGCTGAACAATCTAAAAATAGTCCCGGCAACGCCGAACAGTTTCAACTATTGTACAGTACAAGAAAAACTCATCATCAAAAAATTCATTGATAAATTCGAGCTCAAAGTTCTAAGAGCAAAGTACTTTCATTCATAAAACGAGCCGCCCATATGCCAATTTTCTCGCCCATTCGAAAATAGCCAATATTGGAATATTTCCCGTTGAATTATTTGCCAATATTTGGTAAATCTTGAATTTTTGTCATGTCGAATGGTCGCAGCTCGTATATATGTTTGCACCCATATATGAATGTAAATACATATGTACATATGTCTTCTAAATGCTCGACAACCGCAGCTTCTGTGCGACAGGTGCGCGTATGAGCATACAGTAGGTTGCAGAAAACAGCACAAATAGCTTAGAAAAAAGTTCTGTGACGGATATTTCAATACTAGGAGAAAATTTCGAAACAATTATTTTATATTCTCTGATTATTTTATATTCTCTAAAGGGTGATTTTTAAGAGCTATAAGAAAGTTTTTCAAACAAACACACGTAAAATTCAGAAAAATGCATGAACATTTTTATTTAATATAAATCGATATAATCCATATAATTTAATGTTTGAAGATTATTTCATGCAAATGTTGACCGCAACTGTGCTTCAAATGGGCCATCCGCTTAGCACAATTTTGGCATACTCTTCCCAATGCTTCGGCCGGTATCTCACATATCAATGCTCTAATGTTGTCTTCCAATGCGTTAATTGAAGCAGGCTTGTCTGAATAGACATGAGCTTTAACATAGCCCCACAAAAAATAATCTAAAGTCGTTATATCGCACGATCTGGGTGGCCAATTGACAGGTCCTGAACGTGAAATAAAATGATCACCGAACTCGCTTCTCAACAAGTCCATTGTTATGCGTGCTGTGTAGCATGTGGCACCGTCTTGCTGAAACCACATGTCATGGAAGTCAAGCTCTTGCATTTTGGGCAAAAAAAGTTGGATATCATTTCACAGTAACGTTCACTATTCACAGCTACGTTACGACTCGCAGCATCTTTGAACAAGTATGGTCCAATGATACCTCTAGCCCATAAACCGCTCCAAACTGTGACCTTTTCTGGATACATTGGTAGCTCTTGCAATTCTTCTGGCTGATCTTCACTCCAAAATCGACAATTCTGCTTATTTGATGCCATTGATCCATTCGATAAAAAAGTGGATCTTCGGCCAACTTTCCAAGAGGCCATTCACCAAAACTCTGCGTTTCGGTAGGTCGTTCGGCTTCAATTCTTGCACCAGCTGTATTTTGAAAGGCTTCACACCTAAATCCTTTCGCAAAATTTTCAACTGTGTTGAGTAACTGAGGCCCAATTGTTGCGAACTGCGACGAATCGATAATTGATGGTCATCATTAACATTGGCCGATACAGCCGCGATATTTTCTTCAGTTCGCACTCTACGTAAGCGTGTTGGTGGTTTGATGTCCAATAATGTAAATTTGGTTCAAAGTTTAATCACAATAGCTCGAATAGTCGCTTCAGTGGGTCGATTAAACTGACTATAAAATGGAGGAAGCGTGCAATAAACTTTCTTAACAGAACACGCATTTTTATAATAAAATTCAATGATTTGCAAACGTTGTTCGTTTGTAAGACGATTCATGGTTAAATTATAGACCAAACTGAAGATGTTTGACAGTGAAACAAAACACGAAACGTGCGTCAGCTGTTTAAACCAACTGTTCAAAAGGATAATAGCTAAAAAATCAAATCTATTTTGTACGCAACCAAATGCAAGCTAATGTAATCTACATGTTGGTCTCCTTGCCGCGGATATGAGGCTTATATGGCCTGACCCCCATATCCCAACACGAACTCAGAGGGAAGCTCCATATGGGGATGGGCTAGTCATCCTTTACGGCGTATTTGGTGGCCATCCAATCACCATGCGAAGATCACCGTACCGACGAAGATCCCTCTGTTATTCCCAAATACCTGTCATCCCAATATTCTTTCTCCTTGCCCTCCCCCTAATCCAGGGTGTTATGCGACTCCGTGCCTATTGGATGGTTTGCAGCCAGGGAGTTCACCAGCCCGGCTGTATTTAAACGGCGCCTTCCTAATACCGGGCCGCCTTAGGAGGTAACTGTGCCTTGCCACGGCATGGGGCGCCGTCTGAATTCCCCTTTACTTAAATAGACCACAGCGCTCGCCTCGTCGAGCAGGTTGTCGTACGAAAAAGATGAATACAAATAAAAATATTAACTTAAGCGACAAAACTTCCACTGTAACGGAAGCAGGTTACAGTGGTCGCAATGATACTGCCAAACACACTCATAACGCTCTTCATTGTGGAGGTGCCGTTGTCCACGAAGACTCGGACTACGAAAGCGTCGGGAGCACAAATACGGCTGAGGAAGAAGCACTTCTGCGTTCTCCGGCTGGATCCAATGGTGCTGCTTCGGATAGCAAGAACAGGCGAAGGATTAAGCCCGATAAGGAGAAGCTGAAGGCCAAAGCCTGGTATAAGGCAAAGCCTGTGACCGATTTGGTGGCAAGTCCAACCTGACGAAGCAAGAGGAGGAACGGTTGGCTTGGGCCAGGGAGGAGATAGAAAATGGCCGGGCCTTCTACGCAGCAAAACCAAAGTTCGCAGCCTCCAATCCGAAATATGCGAACAAAATCGAAGAAAAACTAGCCATCAAGAGGCAGCGTTCTGCGGATAGCGAGATGGCTTAACCGAAAAACGGATACGAGGAAAGACCTGCGACAAGCCGGAGAGAATGTCGCAGGAACGGTGGAAAGTAATGGAAATGAAGCTGCTGGAAACCCTGTTTACGAAAATGGACGCAGAGCCGAACGCACCCATGCCAGCATTTGACGGAGCAGGGTGGTTCAGCGGCGTCAAAATTATAAAATGCAAGGATGACCCCAGGCTCACATGGCTAAAAGAAGCATTAAAAACGCTTCAAGGCCTATGGTAGGGGGCACCTTTTGAAATTCTAGATCGCCGCTGCATTCCCTCAATACCGAAGGCAAAGGTTTTCATTCCTCGAGTGGTAAAACCGGAAAATGCACTGCGGCTGCTACAAAGACGAAACACAGACGTGCCGACAGACGACTGGAAAGTGCTGAGCGTGGCAAAACCAGCAACTGCTGATGGAGGCCAAGACTACATCATTCAGATCAATTAACCGGCAGAGGACCTACTTTACTCGGTATAGAAGAGATCTTGGAATCCTCCCTCAATATACAGGAAGTGGAGAAGGGTGAGCTGGAGGAAGTATCCAACATCGAGAAGGTATTGAGGCCAGATGCTGAAGGTCCTTCAGATAAACGTCCACAAGAGTAAGAACGTCTCAGCCGAGCTCCTGCTCAACATAGAAGTAGTCGGCTACGATATGGCTCTAGTCCAGGAACCATGGATAGCATCGGGCAACATAGTCTCCGGTCCAAAGTCACATAACTACAACACCTACATCCCGATTTGAAAGAATAAGGTAAGAACAGCGATAATATAATAGTTAAAAAAAGTATATGTTCTTATATTGATCATAATCTCTCTTCAGACGATCTGACAGTGGTGGCGCTGGAGGGCTGCAAGAATGAAACGTTACTCTTTGGGTCTTGCTACAAGCCACATGATGAAGAAACAGATAGAACTTCGAAAGCTGGTAGAAACAGCTGCCGGAAAGAAGAACGCTCCGGTGGTAGGAACTGACGCTAACGCACATCACACGGTCTGGGGTAGTACAGACATAAACGACCGAGGTGAGCCACTATTTAACTATATTCTTCAGAGTAGCCTAGAAATAGCTAATAAAGGGGAAGAACCAACATATGCTGGACCAACCTCGAAGAATGTACTTGATTTAACACTTTACACAAGCAAGCATGGTATGCTACAGGTATGGGAAGTGTTGAGTAGGCCCTCATTCTCTGATCACAGATACATAAGCTTTCAGATTATATTCCACTCAAAAAATAAACTTATATCCTTCAGAAACAATAAGAATACGAACTGGGACTTTTATAGGGATATACTATCAGAAACACCAATGATACCCCGGAAATTCAGGTAACACGTCGCACTTGAGAAAGGGGTGGAATTGTTTGCAACTACTCTCCTCAAAGCCTTCAAAAGATCCTGCCCCCCAACATTTAATAGACGCACGGTGAAGCCTCCTTGGTGGAACAAGGAATTGGGAACACAAAGGCGAAGGGTACATGAATTCTATAGGTTAGCCAAAGTTGCTGACAATGAGGTCTGTTGGAAGGAATACAAGGATCTACTAAAAGTATCAAGCCAAGAGAGAATCTTGGAAAAACTTCTGTAGCTGTTATCCAAGAATTCGTCTATGCCAAGAACAATACGAAAAATTAACGGGGAGTGGGCTGACAGCTGTGAGGACTATTTAGAAGATCTAGTCAGCACACATTTTCCAGGGTGTGCGGACACTGTAGATCTCGAACCTAGATATTGTGAGATATTGTGCTCGACATCCCGACGGACGTAATTACGACCAACAAGATAGAATGGGCTATACAAAGTTTCGACCCATATAAATCGACATGACTGGATTGAATCTTCCCAGCCATGCTCCAAAAGGTAAGCCATCTTGTGGTACCATGGTTAAGAACGATATTCAGGGGATGCTTGAGGTCCAGCTACTTTCCTGTATTGTGGAGAGAGGCGAGAGTTGTGTTTATTCCAAAAGCGGAAAAAAGCCACCCTCTCTACTCAAAGGAATACAGGCCCATTAGTCTGACCTCATTTCTCCTGAAAACGTTAGAGAAGATTCTAAACACATACATTAGAGATACAATTGCGCCGGACGAATTATCCAAGGCGCAGCATGCTCACACTACAGGCAGGTCTACTTAAACTGCTCTTCACTCACTTGTACTAAATATAGAAAAGGCGTTAGAATATAGAGAGTATGCTCTAGAAGTATTTCTAGATATATCAGGGGCCTTTCACAACGTGGCAAAAGACGCTATTTTAAATAGCATAGAGTTACTTAATGTGCAACCCGCGGTTTATCTATGGATAAGGCAGCTATTAGCTAGCAGAAAGATAAGAGCGGAGTGGAACGATGCGAGCGTCACCAAATATGCATGCAGAGGTACTCCGCAAGGTGGGGTGCTATCGCTGCTATTATGGTTACTTGTACCAAATGAAATGCTCAAGAAACTTGACGGAGGGGCACCAAAACTATTGGCATATGCCGATGACATAGATATAGTAGTAGCGGATCAGTAATGTGATGAACAACACTCTCAAAACGGTACACCGTCCCATCGCGCAGGGCTAGGGAGAAACGCGGGAAAAACGGACATGGTACTTTTTACCAGGAAGTACAACGTCCCGGCGTGGAACCTCCCGAAGCTAGGCAACAGCGAACTACTTCTTAAAGATCATGCGAGGTAGCTCGGAGTAATATTGGACAGCAAATTGCTGTGGAAGCACAACGTTGAGGAGAGAGTGAAAAAGCCCAGTAATGCGTTGCACACATGTAAAAGAATGCTGGGCGTTACTTGGGGTCTATCACCCTCTCTGATGCATTGGTGCTACACGGCAGTAGTTAGACCGATATTGCTGTATGGGGCCTTGGTATGGTGGACTGCGACAAGAAAACTGGCATACTTAACCTTCATGTGCCCGGGATATAAAACTTACGTACCCGGTCGGCTTACTACATTTGTAGTAACTACGTAATTGCATGCAAAACCAATGTAATGTTAAGAAAAAAAGACTTGTATGGTGTTTTTTTTTACTTGTACGTGTGTAATAATCTTTTTATTTAAAAATATTGAATTCAGGTGATAATTTTAATACAAAAAATGTTTTAATTTTCAGGAGTTGAACAGCATTTTCCCAAAATATATGTTTCGGCATGTGCATTACACACTGCTTTTTTGCCCCAACTACAGATTTTTCGTGTGTTGTTACGACTTCCTATTTCACAGTATTGACAAGGTACAGTATATTTTGGTTGTTTATCGTTGGAAATATCAGGTAAAATAGATGAATCAACATTAGATTTAGCAGAAAGGGATCGATCAAGTGCCATTTCGATAACTTTACGTGTTAGATGGAATCCCAGCACCCGGGGAACTTGAGAGCGCTGTTCAATCGCTGGCATAAAAAGCTGCTTAGACAAGCTCCGCAAGAACTTTCGTCGCGCGTCTGTGCGACGGTTATATGGATTGTTTTCCGAGTAAATGATGAATGAAGTGCACTTATGTCCAGCATGTTATAAAACATGGCCAAGGGCCAACGCAATGTTTTGCGTTTCGTTGAATATGCAAAAAGCATTTTATCCATTGCGTCGACGCCTCCTTTGTTTGCATTGTAATTAAGGATGTATTGCGGCTTGTTTTTCTTTTCAGCTACAATTGAATTTGTCAAAGGTGTGCTGGCAAGTATTATAACTGATCAAAGAAAACTTTCCATCGAGAAACCCGAAAAAGGAAGATTCTTCAGCACGATTGCGGTCAGCCTTCATTTCATATGGTACAAACGTTTTATTTTGACGAACAGTACCAAGAATAGGAAGACCCTTGGACATTAAATACTTGCCTAAGTTTAGCGATGTAAAAAAATTCTCACAAATAATAGTCCTTCCGGTGTTCTCCCAATGGCATACTAACCTTTGCACAACACCTTCACCTACGTTATTTGCTCGACCAGCATTTGAGTTTTTTCCAGTATATATTTCACTTTTGAGTGGATAGAACGACTTAGCATCGCATGCAAACCAAACCTTTATCCCATACTTGGCAGGCTTAGAAGGTATGTACTGAGTAAACCTAGTTCGACCGCGATAAGCAAATAATTGTTCATCCACAGTAATTTCTCCAGATGGTTGGTAATATTTGGCAGATTTGCGTTCATTTGTGTCCACAATTCAGATATTGGAGCAGCCTTATCGGCATCTAGTCTAACTGCTCTTGTACGCTCGGTGTCAAATCTAATGAATCGAACAATTTCTTTGAAGCGTGACTTAGGCATTACTGCTCGATAAAAGCAAATGCATTCTTGGCTCCATAGCACATCCACATCTTCGTCGTTTGATTTATTTACACCTGCTAGTAACACATGACCTATAAATGCTCTTAGTTCAATTAAGGTTAATTTCTCCCAGATTCTTTTATCTCCAGTGCAGTTTTTCTCGTTCCAAGTCTCATAGGCTTTTCGTGCTTTTTCATTCGTATCTACTAGAATTTGTTGAAGCATTGATGGAGTGAATATCAACCCAAAGACGTCAGACTCAATTAGACCCTGGGTAGCCCGAGTTGGACCCACAACAGTGCTCCGAAATACATTATGGCTACTTACGCGAACAGCTTGGCTAGGAAAGTTCTTAAGCCATGTAGTTTGATCTTTAGCGATCAACGCATCATGTCGTTGGGTAATGGGCGGTTCGCCTGAATCAAAATCATCCTCGAAATCTGCTTCAAATATTGCACCCTCTTCTTGCTCATCATTGCGAATGTCGTCCTCTTCAATAATTAATTCACTTTCAGCGTCGGATTCTTCTGTATTGATACCAATCAAACCACCAGCGCCAATATCGTTCGGATTGGAACTCTCATCATTGCCGGCATTGCTATCATCCTCCAAGTCGAAATGCTCTTCCTCCTCATCAAGCTCGTGCAATATGTTTTGCACATGATCCTGAAGTTCTTCGTACCTTAGACTGATAGTTAACTGTTCCTTTTAGCATTTTTGGCAAAGGAAATATATATGTATCTAAACGTGTACACATACACATACACACACACAAACGTACTTCGGTAACTAAGTGAAGCGACAGTTATAAAAAATCGTGTTGCGACAAGCTGAAGTCAACTATAAAATACTATTTTGCATACATTTTATATGGTTACTACAAATGTAGTAAGCCGGCCGCAAGATGATGTTTTTTTCAAGTAGGGTCTAGAGGTCAGGCAAATAATAGTTCGAGTGTTGTTATACTCTTAATTGACTTTGATTTGATAATCAGGAAGCTACTAAAAAATTCGGGCATTGTTGTTTCGGAAAATTTTTTTTTATCTCACTTTTTTCACAATTTACTACAAATGTAGTAAGCCGGGCACATGAAGGTTAATGCCACTGGAAAGGATTCAACGACTCGCTGCTCTGTGCGTAACAGGGGCGGTGAAAACCATTCCAAACCTGGCAGCGAAATCGGCGAAGAGACTAGTGGCTGCGGGGGTCTTCACCTGCAAAATCTTCGATCACAGCTCAATAGGAAAGTGGAGCTCAGGTGGCACAGACTACATGACTCCGTACTTTAATTGGGAGAGAAGGTTTCGCACTACAATTGAAGAGGAGGGATGGCACAAAGGCATAAAGCCTGGCCATAGAATACAGACAGTTCTAGAACTTTAGACGGAGTGGGAGCGGGTATTTACCGCTAAAAACTAGGAATAAGGCAGCTTATCAAGTTGCCAGACCACAGCAGTATTTTCCATGCGGAAATTTTTGCTGTGGGGAAAGCCGCGGAGCTAGCCTACACTAGAACAAGAAAGAATTAAACAATTAATATATACGTGGATAGTCAACCAGCAATAAAAGCAATAAGCTCATGTTGTATTAAGTCCAAAAATATTCGACTGAGCAGGGAGGCCATAGAAAGGCCAGCCGAAAACAATAGGCTGCATATCTATTTGGTACCTGGTCACATAATCATTATGGGGAACGAAATAGTAGATGAGATAGCAAAAAGTGCTGTTAGACTACCTTTTGAGCAAGAGAACGACATACCAAAACCGCTAAACACAATATACAATGAAATGGACGACCACATGAAAAGGCGAGTGGAAGCTAGGTGGACTAATCTGACCACATGCAAAACAGCAAAAGTTATGTGTAGAACTAACGGCAAAAAACTGACTCAATTCGTACTTACGCTCTCGCAAAAGAACTGCAGAACTATCATAGGTATGCTAACAGGTCATAATTTATTGGCGGACGGACAAATGCAGGAAATGCGGAGAGGATATTGAAGAAACTTTAGAACACATTCTGTCCGTTTTCCGGCATTATTGAAAACGCGACTAAGATGCCTGGGAGCCCCACTGTTTGAGGGTCTGGAGGACGTCTCAAAAGCGGAGCTCCCAGCTCTACTTAGATTCGCCAAAAGCGCTGACATCCTACATGATGTCTACTTTAAGGTATTCATAGGGGTCGATCTCCATCTGGTATCGCTAAGGACCAAAATGTCTATGCTTGGCTTATTGCCAACCAGGCTAACCTAAGCTAACCTAATCTACATTTTTTCACATTTGCGTATCATTCTTTCCCTCTCATTTCTCTGGCAGCCATCTTAATTAATTTCCTACTGTTAACTTTAGGTGAAGTAATTTCTGAGTTCAGTCATCGACTGCCTTCCGAACCATACGGTCGTTTCCACAGCGAAGTTGTGTTTTCTCGTCAGTGCGATTATTCTTTTCTCTACTTTCCTATTTCTCATTTACTTACTAATTCGTGTGATTTTGCCTCTGTTGATTAATTGTTTTTGGAGTGTAAGCCGAAATGTCCCTAGAGGGACCTCCACTAGGGAATAACAGGTTTTCCTTGTTATCCCCTAGTCCCCAACCAAAGAGGGAAAAAGCAAAATCAGTAACTACAGAGTTTTTTCCATCTTTACCAACAGTAAAAAAAGACAACCCAAAATATCTCGTGGTAAGTGCTGTTGATAATAATAAGCCCCTGAAAAAATATTCGTGTTTTGCAGTGCATAAAGCCCTGCAAAATATAAGCTCAGAACCTATGCAAATCACGGACTTAAAAGATGAAATCTTTTATTAATGGTGAAAAATTCCAATATTGCTAAGAAATTTCTGACAACTAAACATTTAAATGGAATTTGTAAAATTAACATTGACCTTCACAATACCCTTAATTATTTCAAGGGCACCATTTCGCTCCGTGCTTAAATGAAATACCAGAGAGCGAAATAGTGGAAAACCTTAAAGATCATGGAGTAGTTAGTGTTTATAAATTTCAGAAATACAATGAGGGCAAATCATTTCCCAGCGGAGTTGTACTCCTTACATTTGATTCTTACTATCTTCCAGAAAAAATCGATGTCTCTTGGTATACAACTAAGGTAAGAGCATATTATTCCAATCCAATGAGATGCAAGAGCTGCCAACTGCTTGGGCACACAGCTAAACGCTGTCAGAAAACACCAGCATGCGATATGTGCGCTCTTCCTCCCCATCTTCCAGTACCTTGCACTCGAATGTTCTGCGTAAACTGCGCTGGAAACCACACCGCTTCCAGCAAGCTTTGCCCAAAGTATAAGCAAATGAACGAGATTATTGTAATAAAAACTGACAATAAATGCTCAATGAGAGAAGCAATAAGAATACATAAATTGCAAATTCCACCTCAACTCAACGAGTACTCCACTTCCTTTTCTACTGTAACTAAAGATTCTCTTATTTCTTCTCCTCTCCCTACTGCAGCTACAAACAACATATTAAATATTCAACAGCAAAATAACTCCAAAACTTCACGACTTCTTCCTTCACTCTCTAACAATATTTCAAATAATCAACAACAAAGTGACAAACAAACCTCTTCACCACCTCTTTCCATAGCCGAAAATTGCATTTCAAGTAACCAGCAACAAAGTAACAAACCTGTTTTCTACATCTCTATCCATAGTTACAAACAACAACAAAAACAATCAACATAGCTTTAACACTAACAACATTGCAAACCTTAATGCAGAAAGCAACAGTCACACTAATAAAAGCCCTAACCTCTCAAATCAAACTATAGCACCAATAAATTCAGTCGATGACTTAAATAATTCGAAATCTTCTTCATACAATATTTCTACATTAAATAAAATATCCCAATCCGATTATTTATCTGATAATATCTCAAATTAAACAATGAAAATTTTGCAATGGAATCTAAATGGTCTACTAAACAATTATCCAGACCTTAACATTCTCATAAATGAATTTTCTCCCGATATTATTGCTCTGCAAGAGACACACCTCCCACACAACAAAACAGCTTTTTCCCCAATCAAGTACAATAGCTATTTCCACAACCTCCCTCAAAATTCTTCATGCAAACAAGGCATTGCCCTTTTTGTAAAAAAATCTTTCGCACATAAAGCTATCCCCATTTCATCCAACATCTCCGCGATAACAGATGAAATAGACTTTGGCTTTAAATTGTCAATTATAACGTGCTATATTCCGCCCAATCAGACTTTTAATAGCAGGGAACTTCAAAATATCCTAGTCTTATTTCCCCCTCCCTACATCTTTCTCGGTGATGTCAATGCCTGGAGCCCACTTTGGGGCTCTCCATCAACAAACCGTAGAGGCGAAATAATTGAAGATATTGTCCTATCCAACAACCTCATCGTCCTTAACGACGGTTCATCCACTCACTTTTCCACTCATGGCTCCTTCACCCATCCTGATATTATCCTCGCTTCCGCCTCCCTAGGACCCAAATTGTCATCCCGAACACTTGACGAGCTACATAACAGTGATCACTTCCCCCTAGTTACTACCCTCAACCTACCGATCCAATACCAAGTTAAGCTTAGAGCAAAATTTTTAACTGACAAAGCGGACTGGCCTAAATTCCTCTCTCTTTTGGCAGATACATGTAGCAGTAAGCCATCTTTACATAATATAAACGTTGAGGCATCATCCATAAAATCATTAATCAGATACGCTGCTCACATTGCCATCCCTCAATCCAGATCAAAACAGTTTGCTAAAAGGCTTCCTTACTGGTCTACTGTTCTCTCATCCCTAAGAAACCACAAACAATCATTGTGGTCAGTTATAAACAAAGTAGAACATTAGACAACCTTGTAAGATTTAAAAAAGCGAACGCTGTATTTAGGAGAGAGTTAAAATTAGCAAAACGGAAAGCATTAGAAACACTTACGGCCAAAATCACTCCGGCATCTAGTCCCAAGCATATTTGGACAGACATAAAATCGTTCACAGGATCAGGCCAACACAACCATATAAAACTCGTCCACTCCCAAAGAGGTCCGATCTACAGTGCACTTGGAGCGATTATTCACATTCTTCTAATTTCCATACAAATTTCAATACCGTAAAGAACAAAATCCTATCTGAACCCTACGACAACACCTTTCCCTGCCCTAAAGCCATGCTTTCTGATTTACCAATTACGATAGAAGAATTTGAGACTACAATAGGCTCAATGACCGGCAAAACCCCAGGAGCGGACAAAATCCCATATCCCCTTCTCAAAAATCTCCCATACAATATTAGAAACAGACTCGTAAATCTCTATAACAACATTTTCAACCATGGTATTTATCCGCAGGCCTGGAAAACTGCAAAGATTATTCCTATCCTTAAACCTAATAAGCCCAATACCATTATTTCGAACTACAGACCTATATCCTTACTCCCCTGCATGTCTAAAGTTTTCGAAAAAATAATTTCAACTCGGTTACTGTGGTACGCTAAACAAAAAGGTTTCATATCGGACAATCAATTTGCGTTTCAAAGGGGTCTTGGTGTGATTGATCCACTTCTATATTTTGAACACTTTGCCTCAACCGCTTTATCCTCTCGAAAACACGTTTCAGTTCTTAACCTAGACTTCGAAAAAGCTTTCGATAGGATAGGTCCTCATATTGTTCTTCGGCAATTAAAACGCTGGAAAGTTGGCAACAAAATGAACCATACAATTAAGTCTTTTTTACTGAACCGCAAATTCTTTGTTAGTATCAACAATTACAATTCTAATATTTTAAAATTACACAATGGCATACCTCAAGGTTCCCCTCTTTCAGTAATTTTGTTCATCATAGCTTTTAAAGAAATTACTTCCTTAATTTCCCCACTCCCATCTATTAGTCATTTTGTTTACGCTGATGACTTGGTAATTTTCTCTGACCTAAACGACCTTTCGCAGATAAAAACTCATTTTCTAAATATTTCAAGTCAGATCTCTGAATGGTTTAAATTATCAGGAGCCAGCATTGCTTTGAACAAGTGTGGAACATTCCACATCTGCCGTAAACATAAGTGTATCTTCCCTTCCCTTTCCATTTCTAACACTATAATCTCCCACACTAACACTCTTAAGATACTCGGCGTTGTTTTTGACAAAAAACTTACATTTAAAGACCATTGTAAATATATTAGAATAAGCTTGTTATCTCGATTAAATATTATAAAATATCTTTCGTCTAAACATTTTTTTGTACATACTTTAACCCTAATAAATATAACGAAAGCGTTAATATTATCAAAAATTGATTTCGCCCTGTCTATATACGGGCACTGTGCCAAAAATCATCTAAAACTACTGCAAGCACCATATCACACCGCCGCTAGACGATGTATCCGGGCTTTCCCTACATCCCCAACCAAAGCTGTCTTAACGGAAGCAGGACTACCAGATATCGCATCCAGAGTATTGAGCAAGACGCTGATGTTAATACCAAAAATTATGCACTGCAAGAGCAAACTTCTATTCAACATAGTCGAAAGGTCGTCACAGTTTACAATGCAAAGCAAAAAGCCGTCGGTCCTGTCGCGATGCATCACACTCGCCAAAGAATTGAACATCATATCGACTCCGATCCTTATGCGAACACCAACATACCCTCAGTGGGTTTCCCTCAAATCCTGTTTCTATAACAAATTATTCTGCCTTAAAAAAATTGAAACAGCATCGGTCGAATACATACAGCACTACAGCGAAGCTACTGAACCTTTTCGTGCAGAATGGGATTTCATATTCACTGACGGATACAAATCGGACACCAGCACAACATTTGCTGTGACAAATAGCGACGGTGCCACAATTTCTGTCGGTGCACTGCCTACATACTGCTCAGCTTTCACAGCAGAAGCAGCTGCACTGCATGAAGCAGTAATGTGTGCCTCCCAAACGAGCAAAAAACATCTAATATGCAGTGACAGCAAACCCGCCATCGAAGCCTTGCAGAACCCAAAAAACGATATGTTACTCATCAATATGATTAGAAATATTATATATGAAAAGAAAGACGCAATAAAAATTATGTGGGTTCTTGGTCATGCTGGAATCAAAGGCAACGAAGTTGCTGATGAACGTGCAAATAAAGCACGGATGCAGCCATTACATTTCTTTAACCACTTCACTCCTAAAGACCTACGGAGGTATGCGTCAAATTATTTAGCCGGAAAACTCACGCATGATTAGGCCACCTATCATCACTACTACAAATTAAATAATCCCCGTGGAACTAAACCGATTTTCTCTGACTCTCCTTGCAGAGGTATCAGAACTTTTGTGCGTCTACGAATCGGACATTCAATTCCAACTCATAGTCATTTACTAAATGGAGCCTTGAAGCCGCCATGCTCATACTGCAATATACAAGATTTATCAGTACAACATCTCCTGGACGAATGCCCTGGCCTAAGTCAGATCCGAACAACAGTTTTTGGCAGCAGCAAACCCTCTGACCATCTGAAATTAGCAAATCCAGATAATATTAACGCTTTCCTTAAATTTCAAATCTTAGCTAAACTAAATATTTAAAATTATTGTTACTTTCATCCGGAATAACACAAAGTTTTTGTTTGTTTTTGAATACTTAATGTAAATTATTTCTAAATTATCTAAAATAGTCTTATAAGTATGAATCTCGAGCCGAAGGCCTTAGTAGCCAGAGTTCTTGTTAAATTTTAGTGTATTGGTTATTTATAACTATTACTCTTACATATAAATAAATAAAAATAAATAAAATTTCTGAGTTGAATTTCTTACCCTTGTTTTGTTAGAGCCTAAAATGAGGATCGGGCAGGGACTGCGCCTTCTGTATGAATTTACGTTCTCTGCTTACTGTACCCAGAAAACGTTAAAGTATAGAGAAGTCTCAATGAAATGAACGCATGGAGTTTTGAGGGGTACTCGTTTTGCTCACGAAGTTCACCGCGTCCATGTTTTCCACCAAACGTTAACAGAAATACCATATATTACCTAAACTGGTGAAATTAAACAGCAGCTGCGTAAAATTCGTTTGTATGAAGAAAGAAAGAATGTTAACGCTGTAGGCTAGCTAAAAGGCACTCTATCATAGAAAACAAATATTATATATATGCTAAGTTCAATAGTGACTTAGAAAGAGCAAAGCATTCAAAAATATATACATATATTATATCTGCCTAAGGCCTCTTCTGTAAAACTTTGTTGAATTCCTAATCGTAATTCCTAATTCGTAATCTCGTACAGTGTCTTGCACGGGGAACAGTGTTTCTACAGCATGTTGTAGATCGTTGGTAGGCTCGCCTTGCTCTTATACATTCGCTGCGCAATTCTGCAATGTCTGCGGTCCACCAGTAGACCGGTTCGCTGTTGTGCTTGTTGGGCCTCGTTTTGGACATGGCTGCATCACATGCTTCCGCTAAGTGTTTCATAGTTTGCTTAGTCTTTTCAGATGCATCCCCCGTAAGAGTTACATCTGCCAGCATGATTTCAACAACCTCAGCCTCCATTGTTTTGACTTCGTACCTCGTCTCGTAGTTATTTGGGAACCTTTCTTCTACATGCTTCTGTATTTCACAGATAATTGCGAGGTGATCACTCCGAGTGTAATGCTGGTTGACGAACCATTTCGTGTCGTGAACAAGACTAGAACTCTCGAAGGTAATGTCGATTATAGATCCTGTTCCCGCCTTTTGATAGGTCTGTTGATTTCCTGTATTCATCAAGGCTACATCTAGCATAGAGAACGCTTCTAGAAAGGCTAGTTCTCTAGGGTTTCTCCGTGAGCATCCCCAATTAACAGCCCAAGCGTTGAAATCACCGGCTACGATGACAGGTATATGCTCCTTTATATCCTGGGCGAGGTTCGATAGGATGCCTGTTGCTTCCAGCAGGGTTAAGCTGAGTGGTAGATAGCAGCTGTAAATGCATGTGCCTTCAACGCGCGCACGTAGAAATCCGCGGGCTGCACTCACGCTCAGCAGTTGGGATCTATTTGTTCCACAGTTATAGATCGCTGCTTAGCCTGTTGTGCCCAGCCGTTGCCTTTGTATATAGGGCTCACTGAGTATAGAAACATCTATTTTCTGTTCCCATATAGTCTGCTCGAGTAGGTCCTGAGTGCTTTCGCAATGGTTAAGATTTAATTGCAAGATCTTCATTTCTGCCGGATTTCTTTAAGAGCTCTCTGATATTGAGGGCACTTGCTGCTGGTCACCTGCCTTTTTCTTTTTGCACATTATGCAGCTTGCTATTTGTGTGCTGTTTTTGGCCTGGTGATCCTGATTGCCACATTTGAAGCAGGTGTTACTAACGTCAGATGAGCTTTTACAGCTTACTGCCACATGCTCATATTCCATGCATTTAAAGCATCTTTTTGGCTCGATCTTCTTCCGTAAGCGACAAATTACGAAGCCTATACGGACTTTATTAGCTTCCCCCAGTTTGGTAGCGATTTCCGGTGTTACTTTTAGCTTCGCCGTTTGTGTTCCTCCGTATGCTTTTCACAGACCCAAAATGGCTGAGATAGGTACCTCAAGCTCTTGGAATGGTCTTGCTACCACCTCGTGGACTTCTTCCTTGACGTGATTTCATGAAGGTCATGAATTTCTACCTGCCTCAGCTCCGTAAGTGCCCTGACATCTACAGTTTCCCCTACTGCCGCCTTAACAACTTCTTGAACCTTCGCGGTATTTAGGTCGGATCATTTTTCCAGCAGCAGCAGTAACTCTCCTTTGGCAGTTTTTTTGACCCCTTTATATTATTACTAAGTTTTGCTTCTTTTGGCTGAGCTTGCGGCGGCGTTAACAATTGCCCTCTTTGGCGTGCAATCCAAGGTACGCTTAATCAAAGGTGATATTTGGGTACCTTTTTCTTGAATAACAGGTTTCGCTTCATTCGTCCCTCTTGGGGCCTGGTTCCTCGGGGTAAGGACAGATCTTCCTTGTGTTTTACGGAGGTCCATTATATTCGCGCTCAAATCCCACAGTGGTTGATTAATGTTTCGCTTCGGAAGCTCCATCATTTCCGCTAACTTCTTAACTTTATCACCGATTGCTTGGTAAATTTCTTCAACCGAAGTGCTGCATACACGGTGACGCCGATCTGGTCCTTCCCGTGGTGAGTGCGTCAGCCTTGAGCTCCTTTGGAAAAGGTTTTTAAGGAGTTCACTGCAGCCATTATTGCCATCTGTAATAGCTGTTGGAAGTATTAGTTCGTGAAATAGTGTTGCCATTTTCGCTGTTACTTCAGCCTCTTCTGTAGTTTGTAGTTTTGTGTTGTTTGTATTATTCGTATTCATGTTGTATGGGCCCCAACTTCTGAGTCGTTATCCATATTACAATGCGTAGTCACCAATGACGATTCTATGGTTATCTTTGCATGCAGGGAGGCCATGATAGGGTTGACAAAGGCTCCTTATGAGAGCTTAAGTTCAGAGCCGAATCAGTGTTTACTAGGAATATTACATCTAGACCTACGTTGACACTTAATGGCGACGGTATATTTAGCGTTACTAGAGATTTGCCATAATTTAACGGGGCGGGGGCAACTGCACCATTAGCCTGAGTGCCGTTTCTGCTGGATATCGCTCCGCATACTAAGAAAACAGAATAGTGCAGTCGTCAACTCGAGGTAGTATGTCCAAACATTTTCCAGTATACCATGTTTAAGACCTAACTGAGTTGATGGTTTGACAGCCGCACCTAACATGGGGAACAGACGCTGACCAGGAAGCCGTCCATTATGGAGCCGTCGCGCCTGGTTTTTTGTATTACTCATCATGCCTTCACATGATGAGGGGGACACGGTGCCTTCTCGCCACTGTCACAAGAAATTCCTTTGCTCGTAGAAATATAAGCTCGAACTTATCAATGAATTTGTTTTTGTTGTGCTTTTTAATATTTGAAACTGCTTACCACCGTCGCGGGTAAATAATCATGGCCGCTACATCTGCGCCTATGAATGCATTTTGTTCTTGTAGTCGCTAGACTTAGAATTTTAGTTTTGGAAACATACGCCTGTAGAGGCTTAAAGTGAGTGTGTGCGGTTATAGAAACATCAACGTATATACATTGTCCATACATATGCATTTACCTTTGCATACATACATATGTATATGAGTTTTCTTCCAACAAGTTGGAAGAATTAAAAATAAGAAAACGACAAGGCGTTTTTTTAGCGGAGTGTGAGCTCCGTGGTTTATTAAACAATACCAAAAACTGACTAAAGATAAATTACAATTATCGGTTTTTATATTAATAAACTTAAGCTAAATTTGGCCGCCGTAGCCGAATGGGTTGGTGCGTGATCACCATTCGGAATTCACTGAGAGGTCGTTGGTTCGAATCTCGGTGAAAGCAAAATTAATAAAAACATTTTTCTAATAGCGGTCGCCCCTCGGCAGGCAATGGCAAACCTCCGAGTGTATTTCTGCCATGAAAAAGCGCCTCATAAAAATATCTGCCGTTCGGAGTCGGCTTGAAACTGTAGGTCCCTCCATTTGTGGAACAACACCAAGACGCACACCACAAATATGAGAAGGAGCTCGGCCAAACACCTAACAGAAGTGTACGCGCCAATTATTTATTTTTTTTTATTTAAGCTAAATTTGTTATTGTCACCTGCGCTGCCTCGTAACTAGCGTGAACGGAAATTGACCAATATTGAATTGCAGCAAAGGTGATGAGTTTTAAGTTGCGAGTCAGCGATAAGCTAGCGCTTGTATTGCTAATTCGATATAGATAACACGTGCAAGCTTTTGGGCAGGAAGTTAATGCGGTTAATGTTGGCGCGTCTAGCGTTAACTCCTCCCCTCTTAAGGTCGGTCGTCCTCGATCGTTTCAGAAATAAGGTAGGTCATTAAATCTGATATTTTTCTTATGTGAATTTTTTGTTTCAGCCACGTCTGATAAATATTTTATTCTTGATGCTTCTGTTGTTCGAGGTAATTCTTGAACAATTTTTTGTGTAGTTTTGTAATTAACAAAATCGCATAAAAATGATAAGTGTTGTATCTGTCTTCAAATAAGCGATATTTTTCGTATTGTTGATGTGTAACTCGTTTAAGGCTTGCAGCGACAATATATTTATGCGTTCACTCTCTGATGGTGGTGGTTGCATAATTGTTGGAGCTGCGATTAACGTATTTCGAAAATATTGCTTGTTTATATTAAGTGTTCTGTTGTGGATTCTTAACAGGTAAGTACCGACAATTTTGTGGTCTTCCGGAGGCGTTATTACCGTTCCATTGAAGTTGTTCAAAAGAATTATTCCTGGTTGTAGTTCCTCTACTGTTGGTTGGTCATTACCTATATCTATTAATTGATTTCTTTTGCATATTTTAATAAGACTGTATATATTACATTTTTCTTTGAAGCCAAAAGTTTTTGTACCATTGGTCAGAGTTGTATCAAAATTTAGATTAACTGTTTTATTTTTTTTTACTGGCTTTATAATAATAGTGTCATAACTTTCTTTTTGAGTGACCGGAATTTTAAAATGTACAATAGTGTGGTTAAATTAATATACCATACATAAAGTATCAACATTATCATATTCTAGTGCCTCTTCCATGGTGACGAATGGCATTCTTCCTTCTTGCAATTTTTCAATTGCTATTTTTATTTCGTTTTTATTTAATAACATTGAATTCAAAATTTTGTTTTTAGCCCATTGAATGGCATATTTAATATTTATTAATTTTTCCTTAACTATTCTTATTCTACTACCTATACTTAATGCTATTTCGCTTTCTGTGCAACTATCTTTCTTGATAAAGTTAGATAATACAATACAATTACTAAATTGTTATTTTTTTTATTAAATGCTTCATTTATAAAAAGTTGTTTATTATTGTTGTTATTTAGTTCGTTAATATTTTGGCTTACAATTTCGAAATCTTCGTGGTCCGGATTACCGGCAATGTACTTCCATGCCGTCCCAATAGTATTAATATATGTACCTTTTGGTTCTGAAATTTTACAGTGGTTTAACATCTTCAAGGACTTCCACAGCTTTGTGTATTCCGTGATTTAAAATTGGATAAAAAATTTTATTTTTCGGTATGTTTCTGCCTACGTACATTTGTATATTCTGTATGAAATTTTCGTATTGGTTCAGGTCTATCAAATGAATTATCTTAAACGTGCCATCCTGTATCTTTGATTGTATATCATTTACAGTAATAACGTGCGATGAGGTATAGTCCTCAAATTGTATTTCCGAGAAGCATGGTATTGCCAAAAGGAGAGTCCTAAAAAATTGTCCGTTTAATGTCATTGTCGGATATGTTTTTTGTATACTATGCGTCCTGATTTAGTTTTTACCCTTGTGTTGAAGTCTACTGCTACGACTTCTTTTTTATACCGTGGAGATAACTTATTGCCAATTCTCCGATTAATCTTAACATATATTACATCTCCTTCATAATAATGTTTTAGTTGTGTTTTATTTCTATTATGGTAGGCTAGGTCTATATTCTGTTTGTGTAATATCTTTGGAGATATTTCCTTTCTTACATTTCGGATTAACTTGGGATCGCTACTCACACGTCTGCCAAAAAAAACTTCTACTGGTTTCCTACCTGTTGTAGTGTGAATAGAAAAATTATACTCTTTAACAGAATTTTCCAGAGTTCCTGAAAGGAGCGATGAGTTTTTTACTTTGCAGGCACCTCATTATTTCCTGTAAGGTCTAATGGAACTGCTCAACTTGTCCGTTGGAGCAGCTCACATGACGGGGAGTTTGATAAATATCAAATGACGGGGAGTTCGATAAATATCAAAACCGATTTCGTTCTCTATCATGAAGTTGATAGACTCAGAATTAAAAGACTTTTCGTTGTCTATGATTATCCTTTCGCGAACAAAAGAAAAAAGAATGTCACGTAAAGGCTGTCTAAGATCTTCTGCTGCTCTAGAATTTATAGATTTTGCAATTGCATACTTAGAAAACTTATCCAAAGCATATACGTCTACGCGCAATTTGGGAATTGGTGTGGGTTGCAGTGGCGGCTCTGCTGGATGCCGTTCATATTATATTTATTCGTTTTACAGATTTCGCATTTGTCTATAATTTTCTTCATTTTTTTGGCCATACCGGGAAAATAATACCTTTCTAGTATTTTATTTTCGATACAAGTTCTATGCCCTCTCGTATGCGTTTGAATAATAATATTTTCTTGTTCTTCCTCGCTAGTGATATCATCTACATGAAATTGCGAAAACCTTATTTTATACCTATTAAAATGAAGTTTATACAGTTCTTATATCGCACCTTACATGTTTTCATTTGCTTTTATACAGTTCACAACTGATGGGTTTAGATAACGCTTGAGGAGCTGAAGTAAGTTATCCTCACCTGTTTCTGTAACCAAGTGTCGGTGGTAGGTGGGAAACACGATTTTGAATTGGGAACTGGATATTTCTCCTATAGTCAGGAAAACTTGATTTTTAAAAGCATTGATTGGAGTTTCAACGCTGTATATACATATATGTCCTGAGCTTTCGTCGCTATGCTGAGATAGCTATGCTAAGGGCTAAGGGTTAGAGGATTCTTAGGGCTTACTGGATACTATAGAAAATTCGTAAAAAACTATGCAGCTCTAGTTAAGCCCTTAAGGATATAATTCTCATATCGGAAAAAGTAAAAGTAAGAACACAAAAATTATCTTAGACCAAACGGCCATAGAAGCCATAAATAAACTGAAAAACTGCTTAAAGGAGCAGGTGGAATTATACCAGCCAAATTATGAGAAAGCTTTTGAACTCACTACAGACGCTTCCAACGTAGCCATTCGAGCTGTATTGAGTCAAAATAAAAATCCAATTTATTTTTTTTCACGCACACTCAGTACCACAGAACAAAATTATAGTACCACTAGAAATATTACAGGATAGGCCATATAGTGATTGCTTTTTAAATCACCTATTTTTTTGAGAATGGTAACACAAATGACATGTCAAATGCGTTCATAATTTACTTAAAGGTTTGACATTTACGAAATGGGACGCTATACGCTTGAACAAAATTGGGAAATACTGAAAACCTATTTCCAAAGTGGTGAGTCTTCTTCTTCTTTTCTGATTTTCACATCGGTGGCTACGTCAATAAGCAAAATTGTCAGATTTGGGGCTCAGAAAATCCATACTTTACTGTAGAGAAGCAAATGCATCCACAACGAGTCACTGTTTGGTGCGGTTTTTCGTCTGGCGGCATCATCGGACCATTTTTTTCGAAAATGAGCGAGGAGCCGCGGTTACAGTAAATGGCGAGCGTTACCGTGACATGCTCAACGAGTTGTTTGAAGGAGGATGAAGAGGATGACATGGACGACATTTGGTTTCAACAGGACGGTGCAGCCTGTCACACTGCCAAAGTTGCACTCGACCTTTTGGCTACCGTTTTTGAAAACCGAATAATCAGCCGAAATTCTGATATCAGTTGGCCGCCTCGAAGGTGTGATTTAAGCCCGTTGGACTATTTTTTGTGGGGAGCCGTTAAAGACAAATGCTATACGAACCATCCAGAGACGATTGATGCTTTAAAACACGAAATCGAAGTTCCCATTCATGAAATTGGAGCCCAAACAATCCGAAATGTGCTTAAAAATTGAGTTGATCGAATGGCCTTCATTCATAGATGACAATGTTCAATCTTCAAAGTAAAAGAAAAAGTTTGAAAAAGTATTGATTGGTTTTTTTTTATAGCCGATTCAAAAAGCAAATTTTACATGGCTTTCACACAGGGGATACAAAAATAATGTAAAAGAACTATTAGAACAATACTATTGGCCGAACATAAAACAACAATGTAAGGCATACAACAAAAAGTGCACAGCTTGTCTTTACGGCAAAAACGAACGGAATCCCAAAAGAGAACCATTAAAAGAATCAGACGTACGAACACAACCAGGGGAATACATACATTTAGATATTTATTTTAGTGAACACAAAAAATATTTAGTAGCAATGGATAAATTCTCAAAATACAAATTAATTATCTTCACATTGATAACTTTAAAAAAATAATTTTTCCCGGGGGCAACTCCGTCTTTATTTCACAATTGTAAATTATAAACTGATCTTTACAAAATTTCTTAAAGCTAATTTAACCTATGCATTCCCTCATTCACCTGTTCGCGGAATTTCACTTGTTGCGGTTCACACGGTTTATTACAGACATAGCGTCAGCGACAAGATCGAGCAACTGAGGTGGATCAATTTTCAGCGGAAACGCGTGTAGTGGATGAACTTTTAACAGAAGTAGCGTTAACTACTCCCTTCTTAAAGACGATTGTCCTCGATCGTCTTATTAGAAATAGGGTAGGTCATGTAGTCGAAGATTTGAATAACTAACGACGTTTCCTAGTTGGTTATTATATGTGTTAATTGATGCATCTGGGAGATTCGGTAAGGTGCTGGTCCTTAGGTCGACTAATTTGAATGGTTCCGTTGGTACTTCTTGGATGATTATTTTTGATGTGGGTTTTATCCAAAATTTGAAGGTTATTATTATTGCTGTGAAGATTATTCCTAGTCCTACCATTGCGCTTTTATTTATTGTCGAATCTGTTCTTAGCATATTAATCTTTTTCGTGTTGTTAATATGTAGTTCGTTGAGGGCTTCTAATGATAAAATGTTGATACGTTCCCTTTCTAGCGGTGTTGGCTGTATGATCGCTGGTTCTGCTGTCAACGTAGACATTTCGATATTGGTGAAAGTTTCGTTATTGATGCTGAATGATGTGTTGTGAAACTTGATTAGATAAGTACCAGTAATTGTTCACTGCTCTTTTTCCGTTTTTAGAGTTCCATTGAAGTCGTTTAGTAAGATTATCCCAGGCTGTATTTCCTCGATTGTTGGTACGTGTTGATTATTACTTATTGTGCAAAATGATTTTCTATTTACTACTTAGTATTTGAGGGATGCAGGTGCTGTTACTAATATTAATTATGTTATTTCTCTCACAAATTTTTATTTCATTGTATTTCATACATTTATTCTTAATTCCATATATTTCATTTTTGTTTTTTAGTATTTCTTCGAAATCAAGTTTAGTAATTTCTTTATTTCTCTTAACTGGTCTTATTATAATATTCTTATAAGTAATATTGTTTGTTAGTGGTATTTTTACCAAATATAAAATTCTTGACTCTTTAGTTATTACGTTAACTTTTGCATATTCTAATGCTTCTTCAACTGATGCGAATGGCATTCTTTCTTCTTTTAATTTCATGATTGCTATCTAAATTTCTTTTTTATTCAACAATATTGTATTCATAATTCCAATTTTAGCCCATTGCATGGCGTACTTAATGTTTACTAATTCTTCTTTAATAATTCTTATTTCACTTTCCAGATTCAGAGTTATTTCACTTATTACATAATTGTCTTTTCTTATCGAATTTAGTAGTTGATTTCCTAATGTTGTTAAGTTGTTAATTCTTTCGTTGACAACTTCATTAATTATTACTTGATCATTATTATTTTCCTTTAGTTTGTTTAGATCATTATTCAAAATATCAAAATCTTCGCGGTCAGGAGTACCAGCAATGTACTTCCATGCCGTACCTAATGCATTAATAGCTCTCTTATTTCTAAATTCCATTTTTGGTTTTATGTTCGAAAGTATTACTAAGGATATGTCTATCTGAGACTTAAGGATGGGGTAGAAAAGGTTGTTAGCGGGAATATTCTTGTTAAGGTAGATTAGTACGTCTCTTAAAAAATTGTCGTATTGGTCCAGGTCAATATGGTGTACTATCTTGAATGTCCCTTCTTGTATTTTAGCTTGTCCGTCATTGATCGTTATTAAATATTTTTAGAGTAGTCTAGTATTTCCATTTCTGTTAAGCTAGTGGTCGTCATGATTAGTATGGTTAGTATTAGTAGGATGTCCTTGTTGTCTGTCATATTGTTTCTATAGAATTCAGAAAATTGTTAGTTTTTATCAGGATTATAATTATAACTATTTTGTTTTATGTAAATTTTTATTATTGCCTAATTAATCCTTTATGAATTATTCTGCCTGATTGAGTGATAACTGTACTATTTTTGTTTTCTTTTACCGTTTCTTCTTTGTATCTATATGAAAGTTTATTTCCTATTCTTTTGTTGGTTTTTACAAATATAATATCTCCTGGGTTATAGTCTTTAAAAACTTGTCTATTTTTATTGTGATAGTTAAGACCCTTTACTTGTTTTGCTTTCAATCTATTAATATTTTCATTTCTATCTTTTTGTAATTCCAAAGGATTTGTTGATACTCTTCTTCCGAAGAATAACTCGATTGGTTTTTGGTTGGTAGTGGAATGAATTGTGTACTTGTATTTGTACATGGATTTTTCTAATAAGTCTTGAAATGAGGTATGGATTTTCTCGGCTTTTATGCATTTCATTATTTCTCCTATAGTTGAATGGAATCTTTCTATTTGTCCATTGACAGTACTGGTGTAAGGGGGTGCTCTGAAAACTGCTATATTAAATTGATCTTCTATCAAATGAGTTATTGGGTGTGATCCCAAAGATTTTTTGTTATCAATGACTATTTTTTCGGGGATTCCGTAGTTTAAAAGGATTTCTCTCAAGGGTTGTATTATATCTTGGGTTGCTCTAGAATTGACTATTTTTGCTTGGGCATACTTCGAGAATTTATCTATGGCTGTTAGTATTACTTTTTTGTGAGTATGATAAATGTTGAGGTGAACTATTTGTCCTGGATATTGAGGAATAGGCGTTGATTGTAATAGTGGTTTCGTAGGATGTCGTTCGTATTTCTGTTCCTTGCATATTTTACACTGTTTAACGATTCTATCAATTTTCGCTTGCATTTGTGGGAAGTACAAGTTTCTTAGAATTTCTGCTTTATTTTCGCGACCATTTCTGTGAGCGCGTTTGTGTTCTTTAATTATTTCATTATTCTGTTCTGTTTCGTTAGGTAAGTCTTTCACTATGTTTCTTGCGAATCTTACTCTGCAGTTGCTAAAATAAATTGGGTAAATTTCTTGGATTTTTCCTAAGGTGTTCTCGTCAGTATGAAGGCCATTAATAACTGATGGGTTTAGATATCTTTTCAGAAGATTTATTAAGTTTTGTTGGTTGAATTCGGTTTCAGTAATGATATGCCTATGATAAGTTGGAAATATAATTTGAAATTGATAAGATGACTTTTCTTCTATTTTAAGAAAAATTTGATTCTTGAACACATTTATTGGTTCTTGGGCTATTGGTATCAAATGATGCGAAGAACTAATGTCGCTGTGGATAGTTTCGCTTAGTGAATTATTGTCATTTTCAGAATTTGTTAGATCGTTGATTTGGGGTAGTCTGGATAGGGCGTCTACTACGACGTTTGCCTTTCCTGGTTTGTAGTATAATTCGTAATTATACTCTTCAAGGATGGTCTTCCATCGCTTCATTTTATTGTTATTATTCTTATTGCTGAGGGTGTAAGTTAAAGGCTGATGGTCCGTAAAGATTTGAACTTTTCGTGACCCATAGAGATAATTACGTAAATTGTTTAGTGACCAGATGATGGCTAACATCTCTTTCTCGTTGGTAGCGTAGTGCTCTTCTGTTTTGCTTAATGTACGAGATATGAAAACGATAGGCCTGTCATTTTGAGATAGGGCTGCTCCTATTGCATAGTTAGATGCATCTGTGGTTAGTTGGAAGGGTTTTGTAAAATCGGGATAGTTTAGTATTATATCTTCTGTAGTCAAAGAAAGTTTGATTTTGTCGAATGCACTTAAGGCTTCTTCATTTAATGTGATTTGAATATTTTTTGATCGATTTTTGGACACACGTCCATCCTCCCCTCTTAAAAGGGCTGTCAGGGGTTTCGCAAGCTTTGCATAATCCCTGATGAAGCGGCGATAATAGCCAGAAAATTATAAAAATGATCTTAAGTCTTTCAAGGTTTTGGGGGCTGGAAAATTTATTATTGACTCCACTTTTTTGGGGTCTGTTTTGAGACCGTTTTGCGAAATAATAAAACCTAAAAATTCTACTTCTGTCTTTAAGAATTCACATTTGTCAAGCTGAATTTTTAAATTTGCTTGTTTCAAGGTATCAAAAATTGTTTTAATATCATTAAAATGGGTTTCTTGGTCTTTACTGAATATCACAACGTCATCGATGTAAACATAACATCGTTTCCCTATGTGATCCCTTAAAATGTCGTCAAGAGCTCTTTGGAAAATAGAAGGAGCATTCTTGAGACCGAAAGGTAATCGGGTGAATTCATATTTCCCATTTTTCATCGAAAAGCTGTCTTCTCTATATCTGATTCTTTTAAAGGAATCTGATGGAAACTGCTCTTTAGATCGAGTACTGAAAAGAATTTATTCTTTCCAAGCTCTGAAAGTGTTTCATTTATTTCGGGTATTGGATATTTATCTGCTATTCTTACTGAGTTTATTTTCCTATAGTCTATCACCGTTCGGTATTTTTTCTCTCCTGACGCATCTAATTTTTTTGGTACTACCCATACAGGCGAGTTATATGGAGACCTAGATGGTCGAATAATACCGTCGCGGAGATATTCTTCAATTTGTTTTTCGACATGGTCTTTGAGACACATCGGATTGGGATAGTTTTTTGTATATACTGGGGTTCCTGATGTTGTTTTGATTTCACCTTTTACATTGGTTGTAAACGTCAGTTTTTCGTCTGGATCGCTAAATAAAGATTTGTAGTTTTCTGTTAATTTTCTCAACATTGAGTTTTGGATTGGGGTCAAATGCTCTGACCGTATATTGATTGAATTCACATCTTGTGAAATCTGTTTCTTTAGTTTTATTCTTAAACAATTTTTAATAGTCATATAATTGTCTTTGGTGTGTATTATTGCACCTAATTCTTTTAAAGAGTCGTTTCCTATGATGGCGTGAAATGATTTTAAACTGGGTAGGATAAAAAATTTTATATTGGATTTTTTTAAGTTAAAAAGGTTTGCAAATGTGTGGTGGGTAACATCGATACACCCTCCTACTGAATTGACTTTAAAAGGGGTTTCATTTCTAATTTTCTTTTTTACTAAACGAGGTTGAACGTAGTTCTTGTTAGAACCAGTATCTATCAAGATTTTTATTATCTCTCCATCGCTCGTTTTGCTCTCAATGCATGGCAACGACCAACCCGATTTCAAGAACCAATTTCAGGACGTTGATTTTACAGACATTAATTCTAAAAAATTGGTTCTTGAAATCGGGTTGGTCGTTGCCATGCATTGAGAGCAAAACGAGCGATGGAGAGATAATAAAAATCTTGATAGATACTGGTTCTAACAAGAACTACGTTCAACCTCGGGTTTGTCGTCTTCTTCTATGTTATAATGTCCTGATAGGGTCGACGTATTCGGGTAATGTTAGAGTGTCTTCGTAGTATGGCGTGTTGGTTACATCTTCGTAATGTGTTTCTATATTAAAATTGCGTTGACGTTTATCCTGTATTGGTGGTTGCATTGTTGTTGGTCTTTTTCCCTGAAAATTTCGATTCGATGGTGGCCGATTCATATAGTTTACTCTTCTTGTTTGTAGACTCTATTGTACTTCCATAGGCTCTGGTTTTTGCTGGGGTTTTGGTGCAAAATTTCGAGGTGGTACGAATTGTGGACGATTATTATTGTTTTGGTTAAAGAAGGGTCTTTGGAAATTATTATTAAGGATAGCATTATTTTGGGGTTGCGGGATGTACGCTAACTGAGGGTAAAATGTTTGTTGTCTTTGTGGGGTTGGCTGGTTGAATCTTCTTGGTGGCACTGGTGGTGCTTGGTTCTGAAAACTTTTTCTATTGTGGTTATTACAAGCGTAGTTCGTACGGTAATTTTGGTTTTCGAGTTTTAAAAACAGGTGGAATGCTTGTGGTAAGTCAACAGGTTCTCGCATTCCGAGAAGGCGTGGAAGGTCTCCTCTTAGTCCACGTATGAACGTGTCGAGGGCTTTATCCCTATAAGTTTGTGTAAGGAGGCAGGTTGCTTCATGAGATATGTCCATAAATCCTATTTTATTTAGTATTAGAGATAGATGTTTGTAAACTGTTTGGTAGTATTCTTGTATAGATTGATTGCCTTGTACTAGGGTGGTCATTTGATATTCTAAGGTTGATATGTCGCGTTTATCCGCGTAATGAAGTGTTAGACATTTAAGTATGGATTTCCAATTTAATGGAGTATTGTATGACTCCAAAATAGCATCAGCTTCACCGATAATTTTATTTCGAATGACACTTAAAATGCCATAGAATTTTGGTGTTCCTACAGATGGTTCGTAGAATTTAAGGATTCTACCGATTTCTTCCATGAATTAAATTCATCTTCTTTTCCTGAAAATTCCCTTATAGACCTGACAATGTCCGGTATTTTGTCTAGTTCGTTTAAATTATTAAGATGTTCGGGATTAATTATTTGGTCCGGCCCTATGTCTTCTCTGTTCGTGTTTCTAAGAACGTTCCTTACAATATTAGTAATAAATTCACTGAGTCCGGGTATAGTATTGGGATTTGGAGGGATTGGTATGTTTGGTGCGTTAAGGACTGGGGGCCTAATGAGGTTATTTGGGTTACTCATTTTATATGTAATTATATTTTGTTTTTACAATATTTTCACTTTTATTTCGTATCCTTTTTTCTTCTTCGCTTTCTTAATTTATTTATTTAGAATCCGCAATAATTTTTATTCTTTGTTAATTTTTCTTTCTCTAGAAATTAATTTTATTTTCCTCTAATTTATTTTACTTTGAAATATTCCTTTAATTTTTTTTATTATATTTATTTTTTCACAATATTTTTATTTCTTTTTCACTTTTCTTATTCGCTATATAAATATATACATACCGCAATACTCCAGCACAGGCTTCCGCAGGGGGTCCTTTTAGCAATTTTGGCAGCTACTGGGGGTCTACGAAGTCCAACTCGTGTGGGCGTCTGCGAACGGATGCTACAGAACAGCAGTACGGGTGTCCTTATACAGGAAGTTGTTGTGGTTTATTGGAGTTTTCGGCACATTTGTGGTGCGGCGAGCTGCTTGAGGTCGTCTTGGCACTTAAAAATTGAATCTATTTGAGGTGCGGCAAGCTGCTTAAGGTCGTCTTAGGCACGCAAAAATCAAAGTCCTTGTAATTATTTGAAGTGCGGCGAGCTACTGGGGGTCGTCTTAGGCACGCAAAAATTTTGACTTGCTTGTCCTTTTTACAAATACTCGCGCCGAATTCCTTCTACCACGTTGGGCGCCAATTAATTATCTTCACATTGATAACTTTAAAAAAATAATTTTTTCCTGGAGCAACTCCGTCTTTATTTCACAATTGTAAATTATAAACTGAACTTTACAAAATTTCTTTCTTGTTGCCGTTCACACGGTTTATTACAGACATAGCGTCACGAAAAGATCGAGCAACTGAGGTGGATCAGTTTTCAGCGGAAACGCGTGTAGTGGATGAACTTTTAACAGAAGTAGCGTTAACTTACATAACTATCAGACAAATAGACTAAAAACCAGAAATGGACAAAAGAGTAGAATAAATTCGTATCAACAATTTTCTGAACTGTTAACGACTCATGACAGATAACGAAAGTTGTCTGAATACACCAATGTTAAAACAAATGTGTATAAAATACAATATTAACAAAATAGAGACACCTATATCTATATAGATCAAAGGAAAACGGTCAGGTAGAACAAACGCACAATTCCATATCGGAATTGGCAAGAATATTAAAAATAAAGAATTCAACATCCGAGGAGCTAGATATTTGTAGCTATAAAGGAATTGAACAACACAACCCTTACCGTCACAGAAAAAAGACCAAAGGATATACATTTTAACCTAATAGCATACAGCAAGGAAGACATAGTAAAAAAATTAAAAGCCGGCTCGGAGAAAACATTTCAACGTCTAAACCAGGGAACTAGACACCGAACTTTCAAACAAGGAGACCAGATATTGGTGTTAAGGATTAACATCAGAAATAAAAGCGACAGTCGTTACAAAAAGTACGTAGTGCAGGAAGATCGTGAGGACACGATTTTGACTAAGGAGGGAAAAGTTATTCACAAAGACAACATAAAAAATTACACAGTTACAGATATTGTATTGTATTACTAGCCATGGTCATCATAATCGCAATTCAAGCAGAAGGAGAGACCAAAATAACAACCATAACTAACAGGAAATATAGTCTAACTAGAACCGGCGATGCATATTTATTTGACGAATTCACATTTTTATTCTACGTAACTAATTGACAAAAAATTACCACATCATACGAACAAATATTTAATAATTATACGTTATTGCTAAATAGTTTCCACGACAGTCGCTTCTACGTTACCGAAACGACCCGGATTTATATCCGGCCAAGGACTGTCACTCCAGCAGCATTCACCGTATATATGTATGGGGAATGTTTATGCTGCTACAACAACAACAAATATTTAATAGGAACTAAAAATCCTATCATTGCTATTTACAAATATCCTATTATAAATAATCATTGTAAACTCTTTATATTTACACCACTTAGAATTAAAACCGATAAGGAAATTGCCCTTTGCAACAATATTTACACTAGAGTGAATAACTGTAAAAATTATTTAGGTAAGATCAAGGAACTAACATTAATTCGGTATAAATCGGGACGATTTAATTTAGGAAGGGGAGAGTTAAGGAATGATTTCATTCACAAATAATAAATAAAAATAGTTAAGTAAATTCTAAGTATAATCATGCAGGGCTGGACAAATCAAAACATATTTTAAGAATACAAAAAGATAAACATATGTATCTTAAGAATAACAAAAGATAAACATATTTTAAGAAAAACAAGAGATAAACATATGTATTTTAAGAATAACAAAAGTTAAACATTTTTTAAGAATAACAAAAGATAAATATATTTTAAGAAAAACAAAAGATAAACATATGTTCACCCAACCGACCGCATCAATGTGCCTGTTTGCCAAATTGAGTGATTGTGACTCTATTTTATTACTTACTCAATGCTTAAAACTAGATTTACAAAGTTATATAGAAAGAAAAACGGTAATAATTCAAAATCAAAAAAAGTACTTACTTTTTTACTTTTCATAAATGGTTTGACGCAGTTTTTTTAGCGTAACTCTTTAAGAAAATCGTTGCCAAATTATCGTAGGTTACTTTTATATGTCTCTTTTTCTACAATCATTACTGCAGTGTCAAGGTCCCTTTTAACAAGCTTTTCAATAAATATTTTGTCAAATTTGCTACCCTTGTTACCGTTTGTTTTTCCTCAGATACACTTTTTCGTCAACATTATATGTTTTAATTTTTTACCGTTGTAGCCTTTTCCTGATAGTATCTAATTTATCTATTAGGTGATTGTGAAAAGCGTCAATGGTCTTGGCGTTTATGACAGAATGAATACTGTGATTGTAAAGTATTCATGGGTCGAAAGTAAAATCAGATTGAAATTTAGAGAATTTGTCAACGTATGCCAAAAAATATTGCTTGCTGGTGATAAAAATTTCTAGGTGGAGTATTTCGCCTGGGAGGTTTGGTATAAGTGTTTTGCCAATTCCAGGATTTGGAGGTTTGCGCTGATATTTATTTTTCAGACAAATTTTACAACTTAAAATTATATTTTTGGGCATTTTCTTCAAATTTGAAAAATATTATTATCTAGATATGTGATTAAAATTTTCAGATTAACATCGGTGTGCATTGTTATGCTCTGTAGTGATGGTTTCAAGTTGGTCTTTGCTAATCAAATCTATTACCAATCGTTGAGTGTGAACAAACTTTACAGCTGGGAAGGGGCACCACTAAAGTAGAATGGTCACAGATAATCCCATTTGTGACGTTATAATTTGATTAGATTTTAGATTGCAAATCAAATTTTCAACGATGTCAACAAAAAAAAAAGAAACATGTCTAGTAAATTTCTGAAACAAAATGTTTGTGCTTTTACTCAAATTACTTGGTTTGCATAGAAAGAGTTGATTTTTAAATTGATTGATGAGACGTCTTATAGGTTTTGTTGAAATACATTTAAATGCACCCTTGTATACAACGTACATATTCATGCAACACTGTTCTTACGTTTCTTTTTATTCATTGTACTCAAAAACAACATGTTTGAATTAATACGTTATACACTTACTTTGTTACCTGCGTTGTGAAATGAGCTAAATAAATATATGTATTCCAAAGAAAAGTTTATCCAATAGTTTTTACAGTCTTCGACAACGACTCCCCGCTGTGATCAGTTTCATCAGCCATTCCAAATTGTTAACAAATTGCCTAGAAAGTGCATCGGCTACCTTATTTTTTTCCAGGCTTACAATGAGAGTTTGGTGACAATTCCTCAATAAAAGCGCGCCATCTCTTCATTTTACTGTTAGGATTTTTTTCTGATATGAAAAAAATGAGCGGTTGTTGTCTATAAAAATATTTATATTTTTCATACAATAAAGAGAATGTCGCAGCGTTTTCAAAGTCCATTTGTTTGCGTACGAGTCCTTGCTTTAACATCGGTGCTTTATTTATATCATCAAATGGGTTTATGTTTTTGCTAACTATATCTCGTAATAGGGATTTGATATGACGGCGTTTTCTATTATTGCTATTAACTTTCTTTGATTACACGGGATATGATTAAGTTTCTCTTTTTATACATATATATATATATATAAATATGTGTATAATTGGCGCTTACACACGTTTTGGGTGTTTGGCCAGGCTTCCTTATTGTGGCGTGCGTCTTGATGGGGACCTACAGTTTGAAGCCGACTCCGAATGGAATTTTTTATGAGGAGCTTTTTCATTGCAGAAATACACTCGGAGGTTTGCCATTGCGTGCCGAGGAGTGACCGCTAATAGAAAAACTTTTTTCATGGATATCAGAACTCTGAATAGTAGTCACACATCAATCCATTTGGCTATCCATTCTCTTGACCATTATGATAAAATAAGTATCCTTTTTCGGTATAAATTTTTGCCCCAAGTTCTTTAAGGAAGTCGTATCCGATTATACCATCGAACGTACTTAAATTAGGAAGTATTGTAAGGAGAACGGTTGATGGAATACATTCATTAAGCGTTTTTACTTATAAGATTCGTGCCATTGATGGATTTTAACTTAAAGAGCATACCAATAGTTTTGTTGCCATGGAGAAACGGAAAAGGTCTAATATAGGTACAGAAGTGCCGGTGTCGATCAGAATGCACTTGTAGAGGTTTTAATTATAAACAGTAAAAGTGATTCTAGTTTAAAAAATTAATTTCTTCGAATTGTTCGGTATCGATTTTATTTTGTCGGTAGTTTAAGTATCCCTATCAGTCTTTTGCCGTAATTTCCATAACTATCGCAATAATCATCATTATGCTCTCCGCATTCACTGAAAACTTCTTTTCGGACATAAATGTAATTTTTTGCATTTTATTAAAACGTGTCTGATTTCAGGAAGATTGCTCGCGTGATCGCTTAAATACCATAGGCTGAGTAGGAAGAGAGACCTGAGCCGATAAATTACTTACTAGTAGATGTGTTTGAAATCTAAGCTTATTTTACTGGTCGTGCGGTTGTATTGCATTTGTGATTTCTATTGGTGTTGGCCTACTGTTGACATTTTGAAAATTGTGTGTGTTATGCTGGTTTTGCCGAGGGATCGGGCTAAGCTGGGTTATTGCCTTTATCGTGTTATCTACAGCAAAAGCTCGAGTGTTGAGTGACGATCAATTGGTTTCGCCGACAATAAGATGTCGCACATTGGACGGCTTAGTCCAGATATAAAAACCCGCAATGCATTTCCTCTAACTCGTTCGTTAAGAGCATCAATAGTCTCTCCGCTACCATTGTTTGACATTATTTGTTTGTTAATTATGAGGGCTAGTTGTTTGTTAACTTTGTCTCAAAATGTTTAGTTCATTTTCTAAGACGTATGGTGTGGCCTTTTATCGGAATAATAATGGTTTAACATTGCAATAATTGCCTCAAAGTCAAGAACCATATTAAACGATGAAAGGGTAAAATTAGGAGACTATAATTTTATTGCGAAAAAGCGTATGGCAATATAGTACTTTTCGGCCCAGACTTTTAATATTTCATTACGAATTTCGCAGCGGTACGCCTGATTGAGAGGCGTCATTAAATTCTAGGAGAGACATGATTAAGTCCAAGCTGGCATGGTTATCTGTTACGAAATGATTAACAAATAATGGCTTATAAACCTCAGCAGTTGGAGGAACTAATCTGTTATATCCCTAAGCTGCTCGGGTTTCTAATAGGGTTTTTTGATCACGCGTGACAACTGTCAAACTAAATACTTACTTTTTTCTAGTATTCATTCACATTTCACCATGGTTTCTGTGAGGAATTTATCTCTCGTCTTAAGGGGTAACACCACTGTACACGCGTAAAATAAACACGATTTTTAAAGAATTTTTTTGTATAGAAGGAAAGGGGAAACAATCACTCTGATTTGGGAAGTTATTACTTATATACTAAAATACAAAACTACAAAGTTTGATCGAAAAATGTTACAAAATGGCGGCATTGGAGACATTTTTGTAATGTGGTTTCTCTTGAAGGAGCTCCGCGGCACGCAGCACAGAGGGTGCAAATTTTAATCTGGAACAAAGAAACATTTTTTTTCTTAATCTAGATAAGAATAGCTAGAGAAACACGTAGGGGATTTAAAAAATATTTATTTTTGTGGAATTAGCAAGCATTTGGAGGAAAAAACTCTATTTTGGACTAAAAAACGGCACTTAAATAATTATAACAATCGTTTAAATTAATCTATCGAAAATCCCCTACGCTTTTCTCTTAAGAAGGTTATTATACAGACGTAGTGAAAAACCTGATTAAAAATATTTAAAATTGTTTGAGTTATGCTGCGTGCCAATTTCAGAAAACGTGTTTTGAGAAAAACGCGTTTAAAGTTTGGAAATTTGGAGAAGTCGTTAGGTAGCAGTCACTAACGTTTGGTTAAAAGCTTAAAATATTTATGAAATAGACTTCGGTAACGTATAAAACTTTTTGTTCTGTATTTTAAAAGGTTCAAAGAATTTTTTAAGCTTATAAAAAAAAATCAATTTTTTGAAATTTCTACAGTGGTGTTACCCCTTAAACCAGTGGGTTGGCCACCAAGATCGTTTGATATCACACCATTGGACTTTTATTTGTGAGGGTATGTAAAGTCTAAATGCTTTGTAGATAAACCAGTTTCGATTGAGACATTGGGTGCCAACGTTACTAAAGTTATTCACGAGATACCGAGTCCTCCAGCAAGTCGTTCAAAATTGGTGGCTCTACACAAAAATAATAAAGATAGCCCAATCAATTTGAATGTTCGTTGTTATATTTCTATTTAAAATCCAATATCTCTAAAAAGTTTACCCTTCACGTTCGGTAGATGTGTTCACTATTTCAAGAAGATTTAGATTTTGAATAAGAATTTTAAACCGAGTTTTAGGTATCGAATTTAAATTTACGCACCTACTTTATTTCTTCACCAAAAGCACTAAGCGAAAGCAAGATTTAAATATGTAACCACTTTTATGAAAAATATCGGTCAAACTAGTTTCAGCTATGTATAATAAATTAAACTGCTTTCAACTATATTCAATTAATATAGTTTTGTTCGAATAGATGCAACTGATTTTATTTTAATAAAAAAAGTGTTTTGAATGTTCGAATACATATAATTTTTCACATACTTTATCATTATTCACAATATTATTTTTTAATATTCACTTTTAAATATTCTCTTATAATAATTTTAAATCAATACTTACAGAAAAACTTTTACTTACACCATTTGGGATTAAGGGTTCTTCACTAAGTCCTGGGATATTATGATCCGATTGATTCCTATAGAGGTCAAACGTTGGGCGCCAATTAATAAAAATGCTTGAAGTTTTTATTTTCGCTTTATTAATATTTTCTTAATGCCCTACTATCACTCGAATCCCGTTCAGCTGTCAGCTCTTACACGAACCAGGATTCTTGTTGATTTTGGTAGCTGCAGGTTTTGGCTGGAATTTAATGTACCGTGATGGGCGTGTGGTTTTCTTAGAATTGCATTAACATCTGCAATTCTACGCATTAAAATGCAGCTGTTGCTAAATAAATATGGTGTTGGTAAAAAGTATTCGCAAGCTCATCGTAAAGGAATGAGTTTGAGTGCAATATTGAAAGCAAAATCTGAATGCTTGCTTTTGTTCAGTTAATCTATTACATAGGTATATATGTATATGTACATATATATATAATTGGCGCGTACACCCTTTGGGTGTTTCGCCGAGCTTCTCCTCCTATTTGTGGTGTGCGTCTTGATGTTGTTCTACAAATGGAGGGACCTACAGTTTCAAGCCGACTCCGAACGGCAGATATTTTCATGAGGAGCTTTTTCATGGCAGAAATACACTCGGAGGTTTTTATTAATTTTGGTTTCACCGGGATTCGAACCAACGTCCTCTCTGTGAATTTCGAATGGTAATCACGCACCAACCCCTTCGGCTACGGCGCTGCCTAATCTATTAGTTCAGTTTAAAACCACGGCTTTTCATCAGTTACCTTAACTTATATTAACCATGTTTGCATTATTTGTGACCTGTGCTCAGGGTCGTTATCTTGATAAAAGCGAAAGTTATCGTTAATGTGGAATTTTTTAGCGCTTTGAATAAAATTTTCTTGAAGAAAACATGTTTGTTCATTGTTTCTTTGATCGGTCAAATATCCTACTCCATTGTATGACATGCATGCCCAAGCCATAACGTTATCACCACCGTGTTTTGTAGTAGCTCGCAAATTTCGGGGTTTGAGCGACGTATTGGCATCGGGTAATGTCATCTAGTCCAAATAAGTTAATTTTTACAATGCTTCACAATGCTGCGGTTACGCACAAGCTCCAAGTTTTAGTTTTATTTATTGCACTTACGAAAGCATTTTTACGAGCTATTCTAACATTGGCAGTGTTTTTCGAACAGCGTGTGGATGGCAAGTCTTACCTAAATCCTTTTTGGCTATTTCCAAGTCCTTTTGGGGCACTAACCACTGAGACTCCTTATCTACGAAAGTTTATTTGGAGCCTGTCGTCCCTTATTTATCACACAATTTTCATGCAGAAAGCGTTCTGTAATGTGCTGAACTGTTGGCGAACTTAAATACATACTTTTAGCTATTTTACCATACGGAATACATTTTTTGAAATACTTCGAAGTATGCGGTTCCATGTTTAAAAAATGAAGCGTACATAAAATTTAATATTACTTTTGTCAAACTCACTCTATAATCTCGCGCATAATAAGAATACAAGGTCAGTTGTTGAAACTTGCGCCGGGAATAGCAATACCTTTAGCTGTTTTATTTAAGCTGCGGCGTAAATTTTCTGTATGTTTTTTTTTTTGGATTACAAGTGAGTTTTTGTATTTTATATTGAGAAATTAATTAAAACAACATGAATAAGATGTCTGCATACTCTGTTTTTCCATTTTTGCAAAATATTCCGATATGTAGAACATAGATAGATATAGAACACTTAACAAAAAATCGTATCTGTATCAAATAAGGTGTGAGTGACTGTAAATATGAATGTTGGTACTGTTAATTTTGATTTCAATAATCCATTCATTGCTTAAATATGTGTCATTCGTAAATGTCTCGATAAATAATGTATTTACAGATCAATAATGTTGTTATAATTTTTTCATTGCAGATTTTTCCGAAGTACATATATATAAAAATACAGTTGTTGTACTTAAGCATAGCTGACGCAGTTCTTTATATCAGAAGCCAGTACAACTGGTCAAAAACATTTATAAGACAACCAACAATATTATTAATAAATTATCAATAAATATGATAATATAATATGGTATATATTCTCTAGTCATAACATCAAATCAAATAATAAAAAGACAGCTAATATAATGAACTAACTGATATTGAGCTCTGGAATACGTAATTTCTCAAAACTTAAATGCAAAAACTAAAAATTATGTTAGCTCGAAAGACGTACACAACAAGCTACGTACGCATACATATATGGTGACTACACTGTAGTTGGAATAAGGAATGATGAATAAATAATTGGTTATAAGATTGATATTAATGAAATAAGTTTTACAAATGTCAAAAATATACACAACATCAAGCCAGTCAAAAATTTGTTGACTGTTTGGAGTGAAGACATTTTTATACTTTGCCATCAAATATTAGATATGCATAGTACATAACACCTATAATTCAAGAAAACTTTTGTTGAAATAATTAACCATTTGAATATTAGTTTCGTTGTTAAGCGAAATTTTTAATGAAAATATGTTCATATAACAAGTATGTATGTGTGCATACATTTATACATGAATGAAATTAAATTACATTTAAATTTTAGTTTAGTTATTACATCCAACTTTTAATACAATAAAAATATGTACATATTACAACAACATAATATAATATTGTTTGTTCTTTTTAACAATTATAGTTTAGAGAAAATGATAAGTCAGACAATACTTTTTTCAAAACACGGTTTTATGCAGAAATTTTATATTGACTTAAATTACGTTATTTGTAACTTTTGGACACATCTTTCTTTTGAGTACAGACCATTTTTTATGCAAAAATTTATTTCGATGCAGTATGAAGTGTGAAGTAAAAATACAAACTATACTATTTCTCGATCTCAGTTTGTTATTCAGAGCCTCGTGCGTACAAATATAAGAAGAACGACTGAGTGTCACCAGATCATATAAGATCTCTTAAAATACAACTCAATCCATTGATTTGGATCGACTATAATTCATTTTTCTCTAAATATCATTGTTTATTGTTTTTATCAACGGTATATCTAATTTTTTTATGCTGCCAGGTATCCGATTAATTAATTATTTGCTTAGTGAATATTATTAGTTTGCTCAGCACCAAACAATAATTGACTGGAAGTATGTTTAGTAACACAATGCACAGTAGGTATCTCATTGGAATCAATGGGGCGCTTCGAAGCACTCCTACTTTAGCGCTTATCGCAATGCTACCTGTGGACGTGGCATACAAAACTGCCGCTACGCGTGGTGCAATCAGACTGAGAAGCTAGGGCTACAGGCTAGGTCTCATTTACCGACATTCAAGTACTCTCAGAAACTTTGAAATCATCTCCTGGCGAATAATCATTGTACATCCTCGTTTAGTCGAAGCGGAACATTCTCCACTCACATTGCATCAAGGGAACAGTGGATGGTATTTAGAGGCGGGACCTAGTAAACCTTTTCATGGACGGCTTGAAGTTGGGTGGAAGGGACCTTTCGAACTCAAGTTCAGACTACCGTACCAATGCAGTGTGTTCTAAGCAGAATTAGCTGTAATCAAAGAAGCAGCTACTTAGCTGCTCACTTGTGTAATAACTGTCACGGAAGTAAATAAATATATACTTCGACAGCCAAGCGGCAATTAGAGCTTTGGGTTCGCTAATGCTAATGCTGCACTCGAAACTGGTCGGAGAATTCTTAATTCCGATCGCACTCGCATTCGAATTCTTTGATACGTATAAGGCCTATCTGGGTACCTGGCCACAGTGACATTGCAGGAAACTGCGATGATTGCCTGCAAGGTATGCATACAGCGAGATTTAGCATTACTTCGATTTATTTTTGCGTCAGCTATATGGATATTAGCCACACGATGAAATTCATCAGCAGCAAGAAGCTATTAATATAGCGTAACTCATTATCAGATAGCCCTCATCCACAAACGCTTTATTTAAAAAATTAAAAGGCAAACATTTTATTTTGGGTATTTTACTTTTTTAAATAAAATCTTGCCTTGTAAAAACTGGATGATTTTTATAATTTTGCTCCATGGTATCTCAGTAAAACCTACAGTTGAAGAACTCTTATATTACGTTACCACCAAAACAAGCCCAGGATTTGTAGAATTCCGGCTTGGGAGAATTGTTTCTACTGCGTGTTTGATGGAAACTGTAATTAGTTTGTTTTACGTTGACAAAAATGCAAAAGTTGAAAGTCTTGGAAATTGGAATTTTTGATATCCTTTGAAAGCTAAAACTCCAATTGCGAAAAGTTTCTAACATATTTTGTGATAAAATAGATCTTAGGCATTATACATCTGCTCAAATCACAAGTATGTAATTTGTACTATTTCACTTCTACGCTTGGTACATAAAAGTATATTAGTTTTGGAAAAAATGTGTTAAAAATACATTTTTATCCTTAACAAGACGTACAGCTCTACATTTATTATATAAAGATAATTATGATGGTCCGAAAAAGGTGTTTCATGAAAAAAATTAAAAACAAATATTTTTCTTTATATATATAAAAAAATACGTGTTTGAAGATGCTAAAACCCTAAAATGAGAATAAACTAAACCTAAAACTTGTTGATGGCTTATGGCAACTTCAACTCTCTTTTACTAGAGTAAACTTATATTTTCTGCAAATTTTTCTGCCTTGCGTAAATATTTCATTTTGAAAAAGTGCTGACATGTCCTTTTTTCGCATTTGTTTGAGATCATATTTCATCAGACCTGCATGTCTGTTCGATTATCAAAAATTCGGTGTCGAATCAAAGAGCTTGACCAAAAATGTGTAATAACATTTTTCTTTCATGCTTATTTGCCGTCGGCATTTTGCATGCGCAAATGGATTATTTCTTGTGAGATGAACAAATTAATTCTAAGTATATGCATGCATGAATGTGAAATTTTAAGTATCTAATTAACTAGATTCTATTGATATTAAGTGTTGATAATACATTATTTAAAAATATCCACATAAAAAGTTAACTTTGTAAACCATTCATTTACATCAAGGGTTAGTATTCAACAATATGTTGTACTCTTTAAATTATTATGTATATTCATATACTACAAAGTGTTAAATGCATACATAACATCTACCATCCATATTTATGGGTGCGGAAAAAAATCTTTATCTGCCTCATAACGCAGCCCATATGTATATCTATGGTACATATAAAAAATTCAAGAGCAAATAGACAAACATATGCAAACATATTCCTTACATATGCAAAAAAACTAATCTAAAACGCATGCGTTTACATATATGTACATATATATGTATGCATATATGAATACATATGTTGGGACAATGTATGTACGTAGATGTTTCTATTCTGAGCAAAATAATGCATATGCGTGTATACATACCCTACAAGACAGCTGACTATCATATAAGCACTCATATTATCATCATCACTATCCTCATCCAACTTCACATTTTTGTTCTAGCCATGGGAAAGTTCTGATAGTTTCCGCTTGTCGGTGTGATATTCTATCTCTCTTTTACCAATAGCAATTTATTATAACTGAAAAATATATCTATTATGCTCTAAAGGCAAGGCAACTTCTCATTTTTGTTCGCAACAAGTAATCAGCACTAATGGGCCAAACTACTCATTTTCGTCATCAAAAAGTAATCAGCTCAACCTCCTCAATAACTCCTCATTTTCATTAAAAAGTAATCAGACTGAGGAGCTTCGTCAAAATGTTTTATTTAGAAATTATAAAATTTATATTTTACGGAGATTCGAACTCACGAATTTTCAACTTTTATCAAAGCATCTACTCATTCGGCTATGACGACCTTACAACAGCAATAGCCAAATTTCACACTACAACTTTTTTCAGAGCAGCCACATTATAAGCATACAAATGAGTTGCCTTGCCGTTTAAATTACAGTAGATATATTTTTCACTTATATGAAATTGCTATTGGTAAAAGAGAGGTAGAATTCACACCGAACAGGGGAAAAGAATATCAAATGAAATATTTGATTTCCCCATTAAAAAATGTTGTATATGCTATTCTGATAATGCGCATGTATTAGAGACTAATAAAATACTTGTAAATGTGTTCGAATTTTTGTCGAATGTCCTCAGCGCTGTCTTGTAGGGTATGTATGTACATCTAAATACACACACTCACTATATGCCTCTACATGCCTATGTTTCCAAAAGTAAAACTCTAAGTCTAGCGACTACAAAAACAAAATGCATTCATAGGCGCAGCTGTAGTGGCCATAATTATTTACACGCAATGGCGCTGAACAGTTTCAAATATTGTAAAGCACAACAAAAGCAAATTCATTGTGAAGTTCGAGCTCATATTTCTATGAGCAAAGTACTTTCATTCAGTAAACGACCCGCCCATATGCCATTTTTCTCGACCATTCGAAGATAGTCCATATTGGAATATTTCGCGTTTAATTATTTGCCAATGTTTGGTTAATCCTGAATTTGTGTCAACTCGAGTGGCCGCGGCTCCGCACATATGTATGCATCAATATATGTACGTAAATATGACTTTCTAAATGCTCGACAGCCGCAGCTGTTGTGCGTCAAGTGCGCGCATGAGTTAGAAACTTACACTAAAAGAGGAGTGCGACTTATTTGGATGTTACTGTACATACATTCAGACTTCGGATGAAGCCTAAAGTGCCAAATATATTGAATATTGAAGCTTCTGTGAGCTGTGAAGCGCCTGTGAATACTGTGCTTATGAATGTGCGCTGGATTTCTTGAGAAGTTTTATCTAAATATTTTTTGCTGTGGCAAGTGCACATACTTATACACAGCATATATGTACCCTACAAGACAGCTGACTATCATTAGGACTCATATTATCATCATCACTATCATCATCCAACTACACATTTTTGTTCTAGCCATGGGAAAGTTCTGATAGTTTCCCCTTGTCGGTGTGATATTCTATCTCTCTTTTACCAATAGAAATTTCTTATAACTGAAAAATATATCTGCTATACTCTTAACTACTAATTTTCGTCATCAAAAAGTAATCAGCATAAACTCCTCAATAACTCCTCATTAAAAAGTAATCAGGCTGATGAGTTTCGTTAAATTGTTTTATTTAGAAATTATAAAATTTATATTTGTCATTGAGATTCGAACTCACGAATTTTCAATATTTTTTTGTTTACATTAAAAAACTTGTACACACCAATTCGGTGTTTCATCCACTGAGATTCCAACTCTCGAATTTTCAAGCTTTAGCCAAGCACGTACTCGGTCGGCTATAACAACTGTACAATAAACACAGCTAAATTTCACACTAGAACCTTTTTCAGAGCACCACATTATTTCCTTAAAATTAATCAACACTGATGACAAAAGCTCCTCATTTTCGTTAAAAAGTAATTAGACTGCGGAGTTTACTTAAAATGTTTTATTTAGAAATTATAAAATTTATATTATTGTGTTTTCATTGAGATTCGAACTCACGAATTTTCAATATTTTTTTGTTTTCGTTAAAAAAAAAAATTCTTCACACCAATTCGGTGTTTCGTCCACAGAGATTCGAACTAACAAATTCTCAAGTCTAAGCAAAGCATCTACCCGCTCGGCTATAACAAGTATGAAACAAAGATAGCTAAATCTTACAGTAGAACTGTTTTCAGAGCAGCGACATTATTTCGTTAAAATTTATCAACACTGATGCCTTGGCGTTTAAAGTACGGTAGATATATTTTTCACTTATATAAAATTGCTATTGCTAAAAGAGAGATAGAAGTCACACCGAACAGGGGAAAAGAATATCAAATGAAATATTTGATTTCCCCATTAAAAAATGTTGTATATGCTATTCTGATAATGCGCATGTATTAGAGACTAATAAAATACTTGTAAATGTGTTGGAATTTTTGTCAAAAGTGCTCAGCACTGTCTTGTAGGGTATATATGCTCATATGTATTATATATAAATTCACATATTTGTATTTGCATATGCCATCTTCCTGTGTGCATAGTAATGAATCATTTCTCTTTGAGGATTATTAATTTGATATTCTTGAAGAATTTAAAATGAAACCTATGTGTGTATCATCATCATCCTTACCGAATTTATAATTAGTGTCGGCAAGTTGTTAATAATGTCAGTTGTTTTAAGGTTTTTATTATTAATTTACTATTATAATATATATGAAGGAAAAAATTTATGGTAATATTTACCATATGCCTAATATACCTACATATGTATCATATGTTGTATACTAACATATATGTATATATAAACATGCATACATTTCCTTTGGAGCAATTTTCATAATCTAATATATCATACATTTGTCCATGCATACGTATATTATATGGGCATTCTCTGCATTTTGGGAATATATTTTAAGTTTTAAAAGATTGTGGTCATTTGTTAGAAAAGTGAAATTTAACTTAATTCATCAGTTAATTGAGGATCAAACGGAAGAGGCTTAAGAAGATTTTCGTTGAAATATAATATATTTCTGGAGAAAGTTGCCACCTATTTTGACAGTCTCTGCAACTTCTGTTTTAAATGCTGCTACTGAATCTGTGCCCCCAATGCGACAGACATCCCAGGGGGAAATGACAACAAAAAGTAGCAGAAAAAAATTTAATAAGCCTATTGAGATTGGTTCCAATAAAAATAATGAGCTGTAAGTTGCCCCAATATTTAAATGGCTACACTTATCATCATTCTCGCCCAATGTTAAGGAAACTAATATCTTGACTTATGTGTCGTAGCATGCTGAAATTAAAACAAAGTCTTTGGTATGCTACAGGCTTTAAAAAAAAAAAAACAGAACTAAATACACTCAAAAAAATTAATTTGAAATTGGGTGTATCAGAATGCTCAATGCGGACATATGGCTAAAGTGTGTAAAAATCCGACCTTTTCATATTTTTTTCAAACAAAAGAAACGATTCACCAATGCATTAGCAATAAAAAATTGTTCAAAATAAATTTAAAAATGTATTTTCAAAATGTTTTTGGGTTGAGAACTAAATCTAATCAACTTTTAGCGCTTAGTTCACACATAAGTAGATTATGATATTTTTGTTCTCATCGAGACATGGTTAAATGAGAACTTCTTCGACAATGAGCTTTTTGATCCAAATTCATACCATGAATATCGTAAAACCGTGATGTCGAGAAAACTGGTCTCTGCAGAGGAGGAGGGAATGTAATAGCTGTTCAAGGGAAGTAACGCTTCTCACTAGTGTCTCTGAGGAACAATGATACATTTCTGGATCAGCTGTGCGTCTCTGTGAATGGTGCTTCAAATATTTTGATTTGTCATATATTCCTTCGTCAAGTATTGACACACTGTACAAAGCACATTTGGATAACATTTTAGCTCTAACCTCAAATAATGGTACATTTTGTGTTCTTGGTGACTTGAAGCAATATTGAATGGCCTAGTTTAGATGATAATACTGCATTATGTCCAAACAATGTTAGTGGTATACCATATCTGAAACTTATTTGATTGATAATTTCTTAAGTTTTTGATTGGTTCAGATAAATAATTTAAAATAGTCTTTCTCGAATTCTTGATCTCACTTTCATTAATGATAATATGCATTTTTTTATTAGAATGCGTATACCCTCTGTCTTTTCCTGGTCTGCATTATGTACCACTTATCCTTCATATATAATTCTATGAGTTTAATGATTTGTATCCTGATAATGTGACTACTAATTTTTGTTTTAGAAACTTTGATTTTAATATAATTAATTTAGCAGTTGATATTCTAGATTGGATTCTTTATTTACTGCGGTTCAAGTTGCCAATTGGTATGATATTTTCAAATAATAAATGATATCTGTAAAAATAATATATCTGTTATAAAGAACTAAAGTACCGTTGCATACCAAGGAACTGAGAAAACTTAAAAATTTTGCGAAAAAAAAATTTTTTAAAGTTTAAGTTTTCTCACTCTATCACAGATAAAGATAAATACCTACATTTCTCTAGAGAACTTAAATTTTTGGATAGAAATTTAAAACGAAATTATATTCTTAAGTTCGAATCGGACAATAATCGAGGAAATCAAGCTCAAGTACTCCTTCTGTTGTCTTCTATAACGAAACTCAAGCAGATACTTCTAAAGATGCAGCCAACCTTATTGCAGATTTTTTTTGTTAAAATTTTAAAGTAGACTCTGATTTAATTCATGAGTGCCACTAGAATTCCTCAATCAATTTTGGTTCGTTAACCTTAATGCTTCCTGATGTTGAAGATGGATTTCGGCAACTCAAAACATCAACAAAATCTGATATACATATGTATATTACATTGATGGGTTATTTTCTTATCTGCTTAAAAACTGCTCTGCAATCACCTCTCCACTTTTATTACTGTTTAACAAACGCCTTGAACGAGGAGAATTCTTATTTTCTGAATGGTAGTCACGCACCAACCCATTCGGCTACAGCGGCCGCTGGATGTTGGAATACGCCGCCTTTATTCGGAGACCATATTATGCTTGTCATATCAGTAGGCTTGAACGCGTCCATAAGCTTTCGTGCGTATTGCTTTGCGTTCTTTATATTTCATTGATCCAATTCCATACTATAAAAGTCGGTGCTTGCTCATAAATCTAAAATCACTAGATATTACAATAGAAGGACAATTCCCTCCATTACTTTCCTTTTCGATTTAATAAATGGGGTTATTGACTCCCCATTGCTACTCGAGAAAGTTAATCTCAATATTTCTTAGCGAAGTTTACGGAATCATGATTTTTTCTGGTTAGGGATGGTAAGATCTAATTATGCTTCCAATGCTCCGATTTCTAGAACTCTGGGAGAATTTAATTCGCTTTCAAATCATACTGCCCTGGATTTTTCTTCCAACAAGAACCACTTCAACTTGGTAGTAAATGAATTGTTGCACTAAATTCTTAGTATTATCTAATAATCTTCCTCTGTAAATTATAAGAAATGCTTTCTTTTTCTTTCACGCAGAGTTTTAAGAAAGCTTCAGTTTAAAAGTGTGAAACTTAATGTGAAAATTTTTTAGGAGATGTATACAATAGTTGATTGAAAAAAATTTAATTTACTTACTTATACGATGAAATTTCAATTGGCTTGATGCAAAAACAACTGTCGGAGTTTTTAAATATTAAAATGAACGTATACTTGTTAATTTATCTTTATTTAACAGCGACTCCCGCTTGCAGTTAGTTAGCTTAGAATATTCCAAAAAAAATGAACGTTTAGGGCGAAAGGCGAACAAAAGGCAAGACGTGGCAAGCGGGACGTGGCTGACAAGACGTGGCTGACAAGATTAAGTACTAACAGGTAGAGAAAGAATACCAAGCCTTCATAGTTAAACACCAAAAAAAAAAAGAAAAACATTTTAAAAAACTTGATGCGATGAAACGTGATCGAGTAGTCACCGGAGAGTTAAGGTGTCCGACAGCATCCGATAGCAAGGTGGTTAAGGATAACCTCTTCTTCGCACTAATTGATGAAAACGCCAACTACGGCAGAGTAGTCCTGCAGAAGTGTGGTCAGGTGGAGGCCAATCTGTGCGAGATAAGCATGTAGTTGGAGCACAGGGCGGTGCTCTCCCTTCCTTCGATTCTGCAAGAATACTTCGAGGTTGTAGGGTAATCAAGTTCTATGACGACTGGTCAACGGTTGTCCTCAATAAGTGCATAGCTGAGATCAGTGAAGCACTGGAAGGCTTTAAGCTTAAGTTATTCCAGCGAAAGACATACATACACTTGTCCTCCTCGTGTTTGCATTTGGCTACCAGTAATGGACATAAACGGTGTAGGCGTGCTTAAGTACCTCAAATCACACAACCCTGCGGTGCTGATTAACGATTGGACAATCGTGAAATCTGGAAAGCCGCAGAAGAACAACATTCGTGTTGCAGACAAACGAAAAAAAGTTGCCAGTGCTTCAAAAATCTGACAAGAGGATGCAGTTTGGTCTGAGAAAAGCCGAACTGAAAATTTTCAAATACAACCACAACGACAATAATGAAGACGACCTCGAAGAGATCAACAACAACATAGAGCTGGAAAAGATTGCAAAGCTGGACCTAGCTGCAGGTAATGACAAAAACGATGGCTAAAGCCATACAGGTTAATCCAGAGCATAGAAAGTGTGCTACAGAGAAGTTGGATGTTCTCCTACGGGAGAGAGACATAGATATCGGAACCCTGGGTCAGATATAACAGGGTTCCAAGACAACAACCACATTAACCTATTTTACACTAAAACAAATGGTATCTGGGCATAGTTACTAAAAAACATATAAAAGCCTCCCTACGCAAGTGGGAAAAGTTATTGATCGCTATTCATTTGGGAGTGGCCAGGACGATTCTTCTGCATATGGTTCAAGCAGCCCACAACTCCCAGAAATAGCCTAAATATTCCCTGGGTAGCTCCCCAACACCCCTTCGGGAGTGAGCCAACGTGAAAGGCGTTGCATTCCAGGATAGCTGGTTATGCGGTGGGTTTGAGACCTGTCACTTAAAAATCCCCCCCAATGAATAGATTAAAAAAGCCTCGGATGAGAACTTCCTACACTGATGACAACCTCTGCAAACGAACTCAGGATTACGATTTGAGGGCATGCACCTGGAATGTCCGGTCCCTTAATGTGGAGGGTTCTTCCGCCTGGCTGGCTGATGACCTCGTGAGAATAAAGGCTGACATCACTCCCATTCAAGAGATGTGATGGACGCGGCAAGGTAAGAAATCCATTGGACCTTGTGACGTCTACTAAAGCTGCCGTGTAACGGAGCGCAAATTCGGTGTCGGATTTGTTGTGGCAGAGAGACTTCGTCGCCAAGTAGTGTCGTTCACTCCGGTGGGCGAGCGTCTCGAAATAATCCGCATTAAAGCGCGATTTTTTAACAGCTCGCTCATTTGGCCCACGCCCCGACGGAAACGAAGGACGATGCGAACAAAGATTCCTTCTATGAGCGCCTGAACGTTGGAAAATTCAGCCTGTACAACGAAACATCCGGTAATGGACAGAGGCTGATCGAGTTCGCCGGGGCCCGAAACATGGTAGTCTGCAGCACCAGATTCCACCATAAGAAAATACAACAAGCAAGGTGGCTGCCTGCTGATCGGAAACGGATCGGAAACCAGATCGATCATGTTGTGATAAATGGAACACACACTTCTAGTGTTTTAGATGTACGTACGATCCGTGGACCCATCATCGACTCGGATCATTATCTTATTGCAGCCAAACTGCGCACACGCCTCTGTGCAGCAAAAAAAGTAAATCTAACTACGCAAAGAATGCTCGACATCGAAAAGCTGCAATCACAATAGACAGCCAGAAGATTCACCACTCGACTCTCTTTCCTGCTCTCAGAGAGTACTGCGATGAGCAACATTTCTTGTTCTCTAGGTACCGCCACCGAAGAAGAAATCGGATTCCGGCGAGCCCGAAAAAACAGTTGGTACGACGAGGAATGTCATGCTGCCGAAAAAAGAAAGGATGCTGCCTATAGAGCCACGCTGCAACCGGGCGCAATGCGAGCCATGTGGCATCGCTACCGAGAGCTAAGAAAGGAAGAGAGACGTATTATCCCAAGAGGATGAAATACGTGAGTGCGAGAAGCTTGAGATGCTGGCCAATAGAAACAACGCCCGAAGATTCTACCGGAAAGCTCAGCGGCTTACAGAAGGTTTCAAGACCGGAGCGTTTTCCTGTAAGAACAAAGACGGCGATCAGGTGACTGACATCCAGAGCATACTTAAGTTATGGAAGGAACACTTCTGAACCTGTTAAATAGTGGTAGCTGCGCATGATACCCTAATCGTTGACGACGGAATCGTTGTTCCGCCATCCGACCATGACGAGGTGAGAATAGCATTAACGCGGCTAAAGAACAACAAAGCCCCAGCGCCGACGGACTGCCTGCCGATTGGAATTTAAGTGTGCTCTGCCCAGTCCATAAGAAGGGTGATCCTGCAATCTGTGCCAATTACCGCGGGATTAGTCTTCTATATATCACTTATAAGGTTCTAGCGAGCGTATTGTGTGAAAGGCTGACGCCCACCGTGAACTAACTGACTAGACCTTATCAGTGTGGCTTTAGATCTGGGAAATCAACCATCGACAAAATATTCACAATACGCCAAATCTTGGAAAATACCCATGAAAGGAGAATCGACACACACCATCTTTCCGTCGACTTCAGAGCTGCATTCGACAGTACAAAAAGGAGTTTCTTGTGTGCCGCGAAGTCTGAATTTGGTATCGCCGCAAAACTAATACGGCTATGCAAGATGACGTTGCTCAACACCAGCAGCGCCGTCAGAATTGGGATACCATACGAGGTTTCAGACAGGGTGACTGTCGTGTGACTTCTTTAACCTGATGTTGGAGGGGATCGTACGAGCCGGAGAACTTAATCACTCAGGCACAATTTTTTATAAGAGCGAAGAATTTTTGGCGTATGTTGATGATATTTACATCATCGCGTAAACAGTTATCGCGCCAATTAGGAAAAAGAAGAAGGACTTGACAGTTGGGAAGGTGGAGTTGCAGAAAGCGGCATTATACCTTGCATCAGTGTACATGCCAGATGACAAACCGGTGCCGCCAGACGAAGTGACTCGGTTGCTTTCATTACTCAGAAGACAGATTGTTGATGTGCTGCTTCACAAACGCAAAATTAGAGCTTTCGGTCAGTTCGGAGATTAATGTTAGAGGTGAGTCACTGTCAAGATTTTATATTAAACAACAATCTAGACATATGTAACGTGGGGACCACTCCAACCTTCACTTTTCTGAGCTCGAAAAACTTCCCAGGCTGGAAAGAGGTTTTAAATGTTACCTTATGTACAAACAACAGCTCCAAAAGAGTCAGAAACTGGTGGGTATCCGTCTAGAAATTCTATCCATAGTTGGATTTTCTTCGATATAAATCTCAAGCTTGACAAAACAACCCCTTTTAATAACCCAAAAAGAAAAGCTGGCACATATTCAGTAGAATAGCGCAGTCTAAACTTCAACATATTAATAGAACCATGACGACAAGTAAAGACTTAGAAGAGAAAGTTGGTGCTTTTGAAGTTTCGTTGACGAAAGGATTTGAAGCTTCATGTCCTGTCACGTATGGTAAAACTACATTTGAATGAAGATTTAAATCAACTTAAGAAAATGGCAAGAGACATCTTCCACATCTGCTACAAGTGTGTGTGTAATTTTCTTTATGAGACAGTGACTCTGGTGTATTATATTTATTCTTTATATTGTATCTTATTTCGAGCTAACAATGCCGTGTCTTTGTGCGTGTGTGATGTGTGACTCTGGTGTATTATATTTATTCTTTATATTGTATCTTATTTCGAGCTAACAATGCCGTGTCTTTGTGCCAACAAAGTTAAGCGTACACAAGATAAGTGCAGTACGATACTTACTTAAATTGTGTCAATCTACAACCTGTTGATTTAGAGTTTTTGCTTAAAACGGGTAAGCAAATTATCTGTAATAAGTGTGCCGCTGTTCAACGTCGATTCCTTCGTGCACCATCAGCTTCCATCAACCAGGATGATGAAAGTGGTAATGCTGACAACGCGCCAATGAATCTAGCAAACTTAAGTGCACAAATCTCACCACAACAACAAGTGCCAAAATCAGTGTCAGCTGTAATAAAAAATGTAAATAATTCTGATATCAGTTTACAAACAAGTACCAGAGAAATCGCTGCTCTGCAATCAGAGAATGCTTTCAAAGAGGATAAGCAGTTGATGATTTCGCAAGCAATTGGGCTGTGCTCAAAAGTAAAGGAATTGCGAAAATATCAAACGGTTGATGAGACATCTCTGCTATCGTGCAGCTAACCGCTGAGGTGTAAGACCTTCGTGCTTGAATTCTTGCATGTGAGTGTCATGCAAGGAACACAAAAAACGAAAAATTCAAGTCAGAGACACAGGAGCCACTACTACCAGTGACTGCTGCTATATCGCCTGTAAACGTTCCTATTGCTAGTGTTCCGCATGGTGAGACTATTATTATTATTATTAGAAGGCCATTACGCACGGCGACCAGAGTTGACCAATTGTGCAAGGCCTATTTTTGTAACCCTAGAGTTTTAGGCTTTTTGTAATTTTAGCACAAGTTGGGGTGTGTTGTTCCAAAGATTGCATGGAGATTATGCAGTACCACCAAGGCGGTGAAGTCTTTGTCTGCCTAATGTAGGACATTCACAAAGGACATGTTCTGAGCTTTTTACGTCCATTTCGCAAAAGTGCCAGACATTGGTCTCAGATAGACCAATATTATTTAAATGATACCTCAGGCTGCAGTGCCCTGTAAGATATCCTTTTAAAAGATGCAGATCTACTCTGCTTAATGAGAGTAGCTTGTCCCTTTTCTGGGACCTAGAAATTGTTTGGCATGACGCCCATGGGCATAGGCCCATTGATTTCTACCCCTGCTTTACCATTTTCTAATTTGGATCTATCACTGAACCATATATGAGATACAAGTTTGAAATTGATAGAATCAGTTCTCCAGGCAGTACGTTCGTTAATAATAACTTGAAAGTTCCTGAAGAGTATTGATTTTTGTGAAGAATCCCTATGAAGAATGGGATTATGCAGAAAGTCTTCTAGGATCTTTAAATGTTCTTTCATATCCCCACTTTTAAGTTCAGATATACCTTTTAATCTTAAGACACTCTAGCGAGCTTCCTTCTCAATCATGATTGGAACTTCAGGAGCACACCCAATGCATCAGTTGGACATCTTTTCATAGCCCCTATAATACCGACACATACCAGGCGGTGGAGTTTGTTTATTTGGTTTACTGCTTTTCCTTACTTCACCTTGGGCCACCATGCTAATAATGCAAATGCGACTATGGGTTTCACAACTGTGGTGAATGTCCAAAAGGTCATTCTAGGGTCTAGTCCCCATGTTTTATCAAAAAGCCTTGTGCAAGCAAAGAATGCTCCAGTGGTTTTGAAGTACCTCTCACAATATGGGAATTCCAAGTAAACGGTATAAATGCTGTTTTGGACGGATATGTATAAACTACTAGGTCATCAGCGTAACCCTGAGTGTGAAAACCCAGGTTTTTCAGTTTGTGGAGAAGTTTATCTATAACTAGAGTCCACAAAAGAGGATAAAGTACATCTCCTTGGGGGCAATCCCTTGTGTCTTTGATAGATTTGATTGTTCCTCCCAGTGCGGTGCTGACTTCAACATGAATATTATCGATCTAGTGATGGACTCATGTACGTCCTTTAGATATAGGGCATTATAGATTCCCTCATAGGAAGTGTTATCAAAAGCTCCAGATATGTCAATAAATGCACATAGAGCTATCTGTTTGGACTCAATAGCCGTGTCAGTGTATTTTCTCTGTTGCGTACTGTTTCTGTTTCTCTCTTACGTACACAGACAACATTGCGAGCGAGACAGCTGTGGTGGCCTAGCGCTCATAGTCCACCACACAGTGCAGTATCGTCTCATCTATGAAGGCATCGACCGCAGGGACAGCTCCTTAGAATATCAATTATATAACAATAGCTGGTCTGATAAATAGCATAACCGGCTGACCTATGCTATCGCTTGCATCAGACCACTTGCCCATTATCGTCTCGATTGAGAGACCTGCTGACTTTGTTCCCGCGAATCAACGGCCGCATATTAACTTTAACAAAGCTAATTCGGCCAGCTTCGTGGAATTCGCCGAGTACACCTTCGCCGCTCTTCCCATCCCCACTGATGTGCGCGTAGGCGAACGCGCATTCCGAAAGGAGCTCACAGCTGCTGCGGATCGCTTTATCCCCGCTGGAAGGCTGCAAAGAATCTCCAACTTTCCAATACAACCACCAACTTTCCAATATACCCACCTGGACAAAGGAGATCAAACTGCAACTCAAGGTAAAAGTCGATGACACACCAATTCCGACTCTTAACAATTCCAAAATTGTGGATGCAACCTTTGACAATTTGCTCTCCTTCTCAGTGCACACAATCAAAATTGCAGCACTTGGGGCAAAGACAAAGAATTGTTGCTATCGACTTTTAAGGCAATTTGCCGGCCGGTTGTGAACTATGCCGCACCTGTCTGGTCACGTGGAACCAGTGATAGGATAAAGCTCCAGACTTGTCAAAACACTGCCATTCGGACAGCGATGGGTTGCCTCCTGATGTCCCCTCTTCAACCCTTTCTCAATGAGGCAGAGATGTTCCCTGTAATGGAGCACAATAAACTTCTCAGCAAGCAGTTCCTGTTAGGGTGTTACTGCAGGTTTCACCCTTGCAGACACCTGATCGAGCCAGAGCCGCCTGCTGGACACCTTCCAAATTACGCCGACGAGATCTAGGACAAAACTAACAGACATTTACTGGACCAGAAAGTGCTTAGAGAGACAATAAACGACTTTCATTGGGAGACCGTTACCACCTCCTTAAGATCCCGACCACCAAATGCCGTAATCGAAGTCCACCACCACCTACAGCAGATGAAGAGTTCCAGCTTACGTGGAAGCCAAACATTGAGGAGTGAATTAGGAAGGTCGAATCAGTGGGGCGCTCCGTACCACTTCTACTCTAGCGCTTAACGCTATGTTGAATGTGGCGCTCATGGACATTGTACGAAAAACTACCGCTGCACGCGCCTCAAACAGCCATAAGCTAGACTTAAGTTGCGGACACTCTAGCATTCTTAAACATTTTGAGATCATCCCCATGGTGCTGGATCACTGTACACCCACGCTAGGTCGGAGTGGACCTTTTTCTACTCATATTCCCTCAAGGGATGAGTGGGCGGGGTGCAACATTTGGCAGCAAGTATTCTGTAAGGAGCTTCCCATTAAACGTAAATTCAGGCTTCCGGACCACTGTAGCGTTTTCCAGGCGGAGATATCCGCAATTAAGAAAGCAGTGTATTGGGGTAATTACCGATAAGGAAGTAAATATTTACTCCGATAGCCTAGTGGTAATTAGGGCCGTGAACTCGTTGCTTGTGCGTTCGAGATTAGTCGGGGAATGTCTTGCTTCTCTCCCGATTGCATCCAAATACTTCGACATCAGGCTCACTTGGGTTCCCGGTCACAGCGGCATAAAGGGAAACTGCTGGGCTGATGAGCTGGCTAGACAGGGAACTTTGGAGACGGTTTTCTCGCGAAATGAGAGAATTGGGCTTCCCTTAAGGACCTATGGTCTACTCCTGGAAAGATGGGCCTTGAGTCAACTCAGCGAGCGCTGGGCCAGTGCGCAAACGTGCAAGGTCGCGAAATCCTTCCGGCCACTGGATCTGATGATAGACATCTGGGCTCTCACTTTTTCGCTATGCCTGCGGATATAGCCGGTCTAAATATAATAAATTTGGTGAAGCTCATCAGTAGCTTGAAGTGGCTAATTACAAACGCAAATCAGCCACCGTCGGCGTCATCGTAAAATGCATGGTATCCTCGTCGTCTCTAATCCCGAGGCTCCTTCTTCCTGCACTTCTCATTCTCCCCTGTATGGCACCACAACGGACGAATTTTCAATAGTCGCCCAAGTGTGCCCTAAGCTACGGCAACCATTTAACGTAACCTAACAAAGCACGCCAGTCGGCGTCATCGTAAAATGCATGGTATCCTCGTCGTCTCTAATCCCGAGGCTCCTTCTTCCTGCACTTCTCATTTCTCCTCTCCCCTGTATGGCACCACAACGGACGAATTTTCAATAGTCGCCCAAGTGTGCCCTAAGCTACGGCAACCATTTAACGTAACCTAACAAAGCACGCCAGTCGTTTCTTTCTCGTGCTAACCGGCGTCAGTTGGACATACCAGGTGAAGCCAAATCCTTCTGCACCTGATCTTTCCAACGCAAGGGAGGCCTTCCTCTTCATCTGCTACCACCAGCTGGAAAACATCGAATACTTTCAGAACCGGAGCGGTTGTATCCATTCCGACGACATGACCCAGCAAACGTAGCCGCTGGATCTTTATTCGCTGCGCTATGTCTATGTCGTCGAAAAGCTCTAACAGCTCATCGTTCCACCAACTACGATGTTCGCCGTTGCCAACGTGCAAAGGTCCAAAAATCTTCCCCGGAATTTTTCTCTTTTGTCATCGTCCACGCTTCTGCGCAATATGTTAGGACGGACATGATGAGACCCTTGTAGAGTGTTAGTTTTGTACGTCGAGAGAGGACTTTACTGCTCAGTTGCCTACTTAGTCCAAAGTAGCACTTGTTGGCAAGTGAGATTCTACGTTTCATTTCTAGGCTGACATTGTTACCGGTGTTAATGATGGTGCCTAAATAAACGAAGTCTTTTACAACCTCGAAATTAGAACTGCATACAGTGACGTGGGTGCCGATACGCGAGTGCGCCGACTGTTTTTTGATGACAGGAGGTACTTCGTTTTGTCCTCGTTCACCACCAAACCCATTCGATTTGCCTCTTTATTCAGTTTGAACATGGTTGAACTAACAGCGAGGTTAATAAGGCCGATGATGTCTATATCATCGGTATATGCCAAAAATTGTGCGCTCATATAAAAAATTGAGCCTGAGCGATTAAGTTCTGTGGCTCGTACGATCCTCTCCAACATCAGGTTAAAGAAGTCACACAATAGCGAGTCACCCTGTCTGAAACCTCGTGTTGTATCAAACGGCATGGAGAAGCCCTTCCGAATCATGACGGTGCTGCTGGTGTTGAGCAACGTCATCTTGCATAGCCGTATTAATTTTATGAAGATACCAAATTCCGACATCGCGGCATACAGGTAACTCTTTTTCGTACTGTTGGATTGCAGCTTTGAAATCGTCGAAAAGATGGTGTGTGTCGATTCTCCTTTCATGGATATTTTCCAAGATTTGGCGTATTGTGCATATTTGGTCGATGGTAGACTTTCCAGGTGTAAAGTCACACTGATAAGATCCAATCAGTTGGTTGATAATGGATCCAATCGAGTTGGTTCAGCTTTTCACACAATACGCTCGCTAGGACCCTAAAGGTGATATGTAGAAGACCAACACCGCGATAATTGACCCAGATTGCAAGATCACCCTTCTTATGGTTTAGGCAGAGCACACTTAAATTCCAATCGGCAGGCATGCTTTCATCCGTTTTGCATAGAAGCTGATGCATGCGCCTTATCAGCTTCTCGCCGCCATGTTTGAATAGCTCACCGGTAGTCTATCAGCGCCCGCGGCTTTAAGCCGCGTTATCGCTATTTTCACCTCGTCATGATCGAGTAGCGGAACGACAATTCCATCGTCGACGACTGGGGTATCGGGATCTTCACATTCTCTGTGACATGCGCAGCTATCACTATTTAACGGGCTCGAGAAGTGTTCCCACCATAATATAAGTATGCTATGGATGTCAGTTACCAGATCGCCGTCTTTGTTCTTACAGGGAAACGCCTTGGCCTTAAAACCTTATTTAAGCTGTCGAGCTTTCCGGTAGAATTTTCGGGCGTTGTTCCTGTTGGCCATCATCTCAAGCTTCTCGCACTCACGTATTTCGTCCTCTTGTTTCTTCTTTGGGATAATACGTCTCTCTTTCTTTCTTAGCTCCTGGTAGCGATCCCACATGGCTCGCATTGCGCCCGAATGCAGCGTGGCTCTATAGGCGGCATCCTTTCTTTCTGTGGCAGGATGACATTCCTCGTCGTACCAACTGTTTTTTCGGGCTCGCCGGAATCCAATTTCTTCTTCGGCGGTGATACGTAGGGAACGAGAAATGATGCTCCATTGCTCGTGCATGCCGGTTGGTTGGTCAGTGCTCTCTGAGAGCAGGAGTGAGAGTTGAGTGGTGAATCTTCTGGTTGTCTGTTGTGGTTGCAGCTTTTCGTTGTCGAACATTGTTTGCGTAGTTTGGCTCCAACAAGGTAATGATCCGAGTCGATGTTGAAGACGTACATGATCGTCACAACTTGATCGATCTGGTTTTGCTTTTTCTGATCAGGAGACCGCCAGGTAGCTGGGTGTATCTTTTTATGCTGGAATCTGGATCTGCAGACTACCATATTTCGGGCCCGGCAAAGTCGATCAGCCTCTGTCCGTTACCGGATGTTTCGTTGTGCAGGCTGAATTTTCCGACTGTGGGACCAAAAACTCTCTCCATGGCCACCCTGTCATTGAAATTGGCAAGCAGAATTTTTATACTGTGGCGAGAGCAGCGCTCATAGGAACGTTCCAAGCGCTCATAGAAGGAATCTTAAGTCGCATCGTCCTTGGAATATTAAAAAATCGCGTTGTGATGCGGATTATTCGAGACGCTGGTCCCATGGAGTGAATGACAGAACTTGGCGACGAAGTGCCTCTTCCACAACAAATCCGACACCGAATTTGCGCTCCTTTACTTGGCATCTGTAGTGCACGTCACAAGGTCCTAAGTTTTTCTTACTTTGTCCTGTCCATCGCATCTCTTGAATAGCAGTGATGTGAGCCGCGATGTCAGAAGCGTTTTCCCCATTAAGGGACCGGACATTCTAGGTGCATGCCCTCAAATCATGGTTCTTAGTTCGTTTGCAGGGGTCGTCATCAGTTTTGGGGAGGTTTTTTAAGTGACACAACCAGCTATCCTGGAATGCTTCGCCTTTCACGTTTGCTCACTCCCGAAGGGGTGTTGGAAGCTGCCCAGGGAATACTTAGGATACTTCCGGGAGTTTTGGGCTGCTTGAATCATATGCAGAAGAATCGTCCTGACCACTCCCAAGTGAATGGCTATCAGTAAATTTCCCCACTTTCGTGGACTTCTACTTATGGAACCATCCTCCTTCTTTCGTTCTCATTCAATTTAAATTTAAAATTCAATTTAAAATTCCTAACAAGAAACTCCGACAGTATGAAACCTTTAAAGTCGGCTCCTCGAGAACCAATTATGGGGTGAACGCTCTGATTTCTAGGGCATGTACAGATTTAAATTTGTTTTTCAATTCTTCTAGTGCTGATTTTATATGGCCAAATGGCATCATAGTCAATTACCTTAAATCGTTTTTTTCTTAGTAATTACAAGAATGTATCCATTCAAAAACAGGCAAACAAAATAAAAAAAATGCATCAGAAAAGCTCAGACAGGTGATTCGAAAGAGTTCTGTACCTCCATTGCATCAACCAAAGATGCGGCTAAATAAGGGAAGCTTTTATTCAAGGAACACTCCTGTCGTTCTTTTGATGCTCTTATGAACGCGCTCTTCCTAGGTAGTGTAAACTATATTCAGAACAATATTAACAGTGTTCAAACGTTCAACTTGCCCGTCAATACAATCAAGCACATTGTATCCGCAGATAGAATTCAATAGTCGCTGAAAAGCTTTGAAGCATACAAAGCAGGCAGCACGGATGGTTTATTTTCTGCCATGCTATGGAACACTCGAGAAACGACGATTTCATGGCTAGAGATCTTTCTCAAAAAAGGTCTTTTGCTGGAGCATATTTCAAAAAGCTGGGGAAAGGTTAAAGTGATTTTTATCCCCAAAGCTGGGGGATACAGCGAAAGACTTCAGATCTATCAGTCTATCCGTTTTTATCGTCAAAAATCTTAAACGATTGCTCGATGAATATCTTAGAGAGAATATAACAAACACTATAATTTCAACATCCCAACATGCCTATCTCAAAGGAAGATCTACAGATACAGCTCTTCATGAAGTTGTAAGTACTATAGAAAGAAGCATAGAATGTAAGCACTTGTTACTTTCCTCGACAGGTGCCTTTAACAACGCTAACACAAGCTCCATTACTGAGGCTCTTAACACGTTAGGCACGGACAAAGGTCTCAACGATTGGATAAACAACATGCTTAAAACTATTATAGAATAATCATGGTGGAGATGGTCAGTAGCACAGCCCTTCTGCTGTGGTTATTAGTTATCATTAATATACTTCCCGAGTTCGACCAAAAGGGAATTAACGCAGTGGCGTATGCGGATGGCATAGTGATTATTGTTTTAGGAATGTTTCCAACAAAAATCAGTGAGATCATGAAATGAGCTTTGGGATTACTCAGCAATTGGGCCGCAGACTGTGGATTAAGGGTAAACCCGAGTAAAACAGAACTGATGCTACCGTCTTTTTTCAGAAAATAAGACATCCTGCAAAAATAAGCCCTATCGTGATCGTCGGAACTTTTTGTAACAGACGACTTCCCTCAAAAATAAGCCTTAGTTAAAACAATGTGACAAAAATAATTCGTTAAAAATGAGTACAAAACGAAGGAGCTATCCCGTCGAGGAAGACTCGAGGGGCGTAAATCTTGTACTATTCTTTTAAGAGAAGATGTTGGGTCTACGTGTGGTTTGTAAATGACGAGCAGACTAGGATTACCTGTGTCAACTGGTGGACCAAGGAAATTAGAAAAAACGCAGAGTTGGATCAGGCCGCTAGCCTTTATTTTCTGAGTTAGGAGATTGCACCTGGGAATGGATTGCAGGCAGAATAGCAATGGCTTTGGTTGTGCGCTGGGCTGATATTCAAAAATTTGCCCTTAAAACAGCAATTGAATTTTATATATCCACAAAGAATTTAAAACATCGTCATACTGGTTGGACAACTTCCTTAAACGATATTTTTTTTTCTAACAGAGATCAATAACATTTTTTAAGCTAGAAGACAATGCAATTGTTAAGCGTGCACTTGCGTTTAAGCTTTTTGTTGATGGCATCGATTTTTTAAATACGAGCTCTCCAACATGATTGCTATGGATGAGACCGCTGTATTCCTAAGCCAAGGAGCTCAAACCACAGAGTCCACAAGGCTTCTTCAATTCAATTTACGTTCCTTCTACCGGTTACGATAGTGCAGGTGCTACCTGTATTTTGGCGATTCGTCTAGATGGCAAGAAAGTATCGCCATTTTTAATCACTAAAGTTAAAAAGAGCAGACTCAACGTGTTTCAGAAATTTATGTCATTAAAAGTTAAAAAGTCTAATAATGATTCCGGTAAGAATGATTGGTTACCTCCAGACACTTGACATTGCAATAAACAAGCCATTCAAGGATCATTTGCGGATGGAAATCAATGAATATATTGAAAACAGAATGGTAGAAAATCATCGAGGTAATTTTGTAAAACCAGGCTTACAAGAAGTGCTGAATTGGGTAAAAAATTCATGGGGCAAATTACTGATAGTGATGTTTCCAATGCACTACGAACAGCCGAATTAGACAAGAAGTATTCATTTAACGATAGCTATATCGCAAGACATGGGAGATTCGGGCCATTTATTCAACAGGAAATGGATTTGGGAGAAAATCATAAAATATTTCAGAATCTTATTTATGACGATGTTCCAGAAGAAGATGGCATGACTGTAATTGAAAAATTTAAATTTCAGTATTCTGTGTAAAATAAATATTAAATAAAAATATATGAATATACTTTTATTCTTGCCCTCCCGCGAAAATAAGCGGAAAAAGACGGTATACACTAAGACAACCAAGATAACAGGCTTTGATATCCTAAAATTAATTAGTTTCATGCGAGCCCAACAAGCAAAATACTTAGGAGTTATCCTTGATCCCAAACTCAGCTGGAGACTTAATTTAGAATGCAGGGCGAAGAAATCTAAAATCTTACAATTGGTCCTACACAGCCACTGTAAGAAATACAACCAAACCAAGCTAAACAAGATACAAAGATCAGCATATATCTTAACCACGGGACCGCTTAGCACCAGTCCCACTGAAGCGCTTTACGTTCTAACACATATGTTACCATTAGACTTAAATATAAAAACAATCGGCGTATGCAGCGTGGTGAGACTCAGATATACATATAAGACAGGGACCCTCACTGCTCAAAAACAAATCAGACTTTACAATCGCCGACCTTCACTTCAAGAGAAACTTTACGGTACGTTTTTCACTGTGAGCCGAATGGAGGAAAGGAAAAGTGATTAGTGGATTTTATATAATCTATAATACACGTATTACGAATTACCTGTTGGATTTGACTAAAAAAATCAACAGGCATCACACGAGAACAGTGGTAATAAAACGGTGGTAGTCGCTAATTAAGAGTTTTATTATTTTTTATTATCAAAACTGTTTAAGCTACAAAGGCTGTCGTGCCTAAGCATGACAAAGGCCATGAGAACTACCCCAACTGCTGGCATAGAAGATCTTTTAAATTTACCACCGCTACATTAAGCAATACAAGAGGACACTACTATATTTTCTTTCCTTCGAAAGAAAAATTTAAACCAGGAGATCTTACTGGGCACCTCAATATCTTGAACAGGGCTCAACATGCAGTATGCATAACCCAGGCGAATGATTACACGGAACCCGTACTCAATTTTATAAAGAGATACAAGGTTATATTTCCGTCTAAGGAAATCATATCCGAAAAAGGGTTCGAGAAAGTAAAAATTAAAACACTTTTGGACAGCTAATCGGTTCTCAAAGCCTTGAATAGCTTTACATTCAAGTCAAAAGTCCTAATCATGATGCGGTCTCACGCATTTGGGTACCAGGACAGGCGGTCGCCGTAGCCGAATGGGTTGGTGCGTGACTACCCTTCGGAATTCACAGAGAGAACGTAGGTTCGAGTCTCGGTGAAAAACTAAATTTAAGAAAAACATTTTTCTAATAGCGGTCGCCCCTCGGCATTCAATGGCAAGCCTCCGAGTGTATTTCTGCCATGAAAAAGGTCCTCATGAGAATATCAGCCGTTCGGAGTCGGCTTGAAACTGTAGGTCCCTCCATTTGTGGAATAACATCAAGACGCACACCACAAATAGGAGGGGGAGCTCGGCGAAACACCCAAAAAGGGTGTACGCGCCAATTATATATATATATACATGAGGGACACGAAGGAAACGAGAAGGCAGACTTTTATACCAAATAAGCGGCAGAAGGGCTATTTATCGGACCAACCCCATTTTTCGGCTTTAACAAATATATAATAATATAAAACAGGAAACCAAAAATGAATCCACACAAAAATCAGGGATCACTGGAATGGCACAAGCGGTCTTAATCATTTCAAAAAGCTTATGAACTTCAATGCGAACAGAGCAAAATCTGCTCTAACCCTAAAGCACTTACAAGTCACTTTGCCTGCAATAAACACTTTAACACAATAGGGATTTCAAATTTAATAGCGTGATTGCATTATATTTGGCTGGAAAATCACAACCAGCGATTGCCCGTGAGCTCGAAGACCTTAAAGTAAATAAAATTTTTGCTACAACTATCATTGTAACTAGTAATGGTGCGATACTCGTTGCAATGATAGTTGTAGCATCGCGAAACGTTATGGAGGTGGTCATCAAGAAACTACAATGTCAAGTGAAATGGTTCAAAAAGTGAGTTGAGCTAAATCCACGACGAAGTGCCAATCAAATGGCGAAAGAACTGGAAATATCTGACCGTAGCATGCGTCGCATACTAAAAAATTATCTCAAAGTCAAGCCTCACAAGATCCAAGAGGCGCATGATCTCACGTCAAAGTCAGAAATATTATGGGAAAGTATTCTGGAGGTTGCTTTGAAGCCGTGGGCAGACAAACATTTCTGTGACAGACCATGGACGTTCCACCAGGACTCGGCACCGTCTCACAAAGCTCGAGTGAACCAAGAATGGCTAAAAAACAACGTTCCAAACATTATAAGGCCCGAACAATGACGCGAATCCGATGGATTATTCTCTTTAGGCCATTTTGGAGAACTAAAAGATTCACCCGTCTCGAGGTGCTGAGCAAAGACATTATCCGCGAGTGGGCTAAAATACCTGCAAGTCACATTCGGGCAGCTAGCGACTCCTTTCTGGACCATCTCAAGGCCATAGTCAAGGCAAAAGCTAGTCATATCGAGCAAAAGTAAATTGATTCTTAATTTTGTATTATTTTCAAACATTTTGTACTTTGAATTGAATAAAAGAATTTTTCCAAACTAAATTTATGGCCTTTTTAATTGTTTACACTACGAGTGCCGGACCCTGTAGTACAAGATTATGCAGGTTGCGCTGGGATGAAGAGGAGTCTATTGGGCACTTAATCACCAACTGTGAGGCAGACCTACAATTGCCCTCTGCTAAGGAGCTGGTTCAATTCTGTATACTAAATAATTATAATTAAGTAATTAGGGGCACACAATAGATCAATCTGGTCGCAGTGCATAAAAGTCATAGCCTAACCCGTATAACCATTACCATTGCCATGCAGAAATGGCTAGCGTTATTTGTATGAAACATTTCACGCCGAAAGATAAACACGCAATTTATAAAATCCTCGGCAATTGTCAAAGTACTCCTATTAAAGTTAATATTACTGATCTGTAATAAGAGTATTTCTTTTGCACATCTCTACTTTCTTGCACTGTTTAAATTAACATAATCTACAAGAATAGTTATTGTGCAAAATATTCGCAATGCGATGCAAAAGTTCGAGAAAATCGTTTGTGGAATCTTCGCAAAAAAAAAAATTACATTCAGTGAAACAAACGGTAAAAAGTCCGCTTCGAAGTTAACTTTGTAGATATATTTCAGATGTATTATTTCTTCTCTCAATTCTGAGGATGCATTATCAGCACAAACCGACATCTTCTTCAATTTTTTCAGCGTCAGCGTAACCTCAGCAGTAACAGTAGTCATTTTTTTTCCATCATTTTTTTTAATGAACTTTGTAATACATTTTTCTTCATATTTAATTACTATTTTGGAATAATAAAAACTGTTCAAGCTTTCATGGGGGCTCAACCGATCGCATAACATTTTTTGCATTCTAAATCGGAATGCTACGCTCGGGCAAAGAAATCAGAAGGCCGTCAAGCAGCAGAGAAACGCAGAACATAGCAAAAACCTCCAATAAGCAGCAAGCAGCAGAAAAAAACACAAAAGAAAACGCAAAGGCAGAACATCCAGCTGAACGAAACGCAGTCGAAGCAGGCAGAGAAGGCGAAGCAACGAACAGCCGAGTTACTACACACGAACAGCAGCAGATCAGCGAGAAAAGTCACGGGTTATCCAAAATGGAAGATAAAATGGAAATTTTCTTTAAATCATTTATCGAGAAAATGAACCAAAACGATGCCAGTAAAGGTAATGTCACTATTGATGCATTCGCAAAAGTCGTACCTAATTTTGACGGGGTATCTATTCCAATTCGGCAATGGATATCTAATTTTGACGAGAATGCTGAGGCTTATGAGTTGACAGCAAAACAGAAGTATGTCAATGCGCGAAATAAAATGAAGGGCACTGCAGCTTTGTTGTTGGAAACAATTACAGTCTCCAACTATAACTCGTTGTGTGAAGCGTTGATAGAGGAATTTGACAAACCACTAAATAGCGCAGAGGTACATAAGCTATTAATTCAACGTCGAAAACAAGCAACAGAAAACTTCCATGAATACGTGTTACAAATGCGGAAAATAGCAGCACTAGGTAAGGTTGATGAGCAGTCAATTATAACGTACATAGCTGATGGTGTTGAGTTGCGCAACGAACAAAAGTATCCATTATATAGTGCTCGATCCTACAAAGAGTTGATCAAAGCATATGAGTTGGTGGAGCCTTTGGCAAAACACAGCGAAGCAAATAAACGTCGGCAGATAGCAAGCACTCGTAAAGAAGTGGATAAAAGTAGTAATGACGGCGAGCGTAAAAATCAACATTGTTTTAATTGCGGGTCGACACAGCACAAGAGGGCTGAGTGCAAAGAAGACACGAAATGCTTTAAATGTAATGGCGCTGGCCATATGGCTAAGCAGTGCACCACCACGAAGCAAAACGTTGTAAACGTAGTATTCGACGAAAAACGCATGAAACAGCTGAAAATCAATAACAACAATGTGTCTTGTTTGGTGGACACTGGAGCAGACGTTTCGCTAATGCGTAAGAGTGTATATGACCAAATAGGTAGCAATTGTGAACTGCGAAAAAGTTTTGCTAGACTGTATGGCTTAGGCAACGTCGCCGCCGATGTGTTAGGAGAATTTACAACACAAGTCGTGGTTGACGAGTTGAGTACACAACATACGTTTTTGGTTGTAAAAGATAGCAAAATAAATGTAGACGCAATTGTAGGGTACGATTTTCTGAAAAAGTTTTTGGTAATACTAAATGCCAAGGGGTATAATTTCTCACGATCACAAGATGACACAAATGCAGGAGAAACTAGTTACAATGTTTTAAATGTTCATAGCAGCAATGAGGTAGATGTGGATCCTAAATACAAAGAAGCAGTCAAACAGTTGATTGATAACTATAAGCCGAGTTTTATTCAATCAAACAGTCACATTAAATTAAATATTCTCCCGAAAAGCAACAATATTATTCTTCGCGAATCACCTAGCCGATTGTCAGTAATGGAAAGGGAGTTTGTACGTAAGCAAGTAGCTGAATGGCTGCAAAAAGGCATTGTCCGCGAATCATGTTCAGAAATCGCTAGCAAGGTTGTGCTGGCAAAGAAAAAAGATGGAAGCTACAGATTGTGCGTTGATTTTCGTAAGCTAAATTCCATGGTTATGAAAGACAGGTTTCCAGTACCGATTGTCGAAGAGGTTCTTGAGAAAATGCAGGGTGCAAAATATTTTACCGTGATGGACCTTGCAAATGGATTTTTCCATGTCGAAGTTGAGGAGCAATGCAAAAAATACACGGCGTTTGTCACAAAAGAAGGTCTTTATGAATTTAACAGGGCTCCATTTGGATTTTGTAATTCGCCCGCTGTTTTCATAAGATATGTTAACCACATTTTTCAAAAATTAATTAACGCAGGTATAATGGAAATTTATGTTGATGATATTATTATTTTTGGAGGTACAGAAGAACAATGCTTAGACAATATGCAAATGGTATTGAACCAAGCCCAGCAGTATGGTTTGGAAATTAAGTGGTCGAAATGCCAATTTTTGAAAAAGAGAGTCGCGTTTTTAGGACACGAAGTTGAGAATGGGCGTATCTGGCCGGGGAAAAGCAAAGTCAAAGCCGTCAAAAACTTTCCGATACCAAAAAACATTCGAGACGTACAGGCTTTTTTGGGTTTAACCGGATATTTTCGCAGGTTTATCCGTAACTATGCTGGTATAGCTAGGCCCTTGACACAACTGTTAAGAAAAAACGAAGTATTTCAGATAAAAGAAGAAGAAATAAAGGCAATTGATGATTTGAAGTCGGCACTCATTGCAGAACCTGTACTGCAAATATATAAGCAGAACGCTGAGACACAGCTACACGTCGATGCGTCGAAACATGGGTTCGGGGCAACGCTGATACAGCTCCAGAACGGAGAATGGCATCCGGTTTTCTACTGGAGTAAAAATATTTCTCCCCAAGAAGAAAAATTACACAGCTATTTTCTTGAGGTAAAAGCAGCATACTTAGCCACAAAAAAGTTGCGTCACTATCTGATGGGTATACAGTTTACACTAGTCACAGATTGCGCGGCTTTCAAACAGACAAATGCGAAAAGAGATATACCACGTGAAGTGGTTCAATGGTTGATGTACCTGCAAGATTTTGCATACAATATAGAGCACCGATCTGGCAACAGAATGAAGCATGTGGATAGCTTAAGTCGATTTCCCGTGATGACAGTGACCTCAGAAGTTCAAGCCCAGATCGCAAGAGCTCAGAAGCAGGAGTCACATTTGACAGCTGTAGCAGAGATTCTTAAAGAAAAACCATATGAAAACTTTAAATTGAAAAATCAATTAGTTTATAAGCAAGTCGATGGGCAGGATGTATTGGCTATACCAAAGAGCATGGAGAACGAAATAATTAAAGAGACTCATAGATTCGGACACATGGGTGGCCAAAAGACAATGCATGCTATACGACAGAGTTACTATATTCCACATCTTGAAAAGAAAGTTCAGCAGGTAATTCAAAATTGTGTCGAATGCATTATGCACAATCATAAGCTGGGTAAGAAAGAAGATTATCTGCATTGTATTGACAAAGGGGACAGCCCCCTTTCTACCCTCCATATCGACCATTTGGGTACTCTGGATACAACATCAAAGTGTTACAAGTATATTTTCGCTATCGTCGATGGATTCTCCAAGTATACGTGGATATACCCTACCAAGAGCACAGATGCACAGGAAGTTGTAAGGCACCTGGAGTCATGGGTGACAATATTCGGCAGTCCCCTGCGTATAATAAGCGACCAAGGCACAGCGTACACGTCGAAACTGTTTAAAGAATTTTGCGAAAAAAATAAAATCGACCATGTTGAGGTAACAACCGGCGTCCCAAGGGGAAACGGTCAGATCGAGAGAGTGAACCGCGTAATTATTTCGATTCTAATATAGCAAAGATGTCAGCAAAAGAGCCGGATAAATGGTACAAATATACGTCACATGTGCAACGCGCAATCAATTCTCACGTTCACTCTTCTACAAAGTTTACACCGTTTGAAGTGATGTTCGGTGTAAAGATGCGAAACGAAGCCGATATAGAGCTGCTAAAAGTACTCCAAGAAGAACTGCTGGTAGTCACACAAAATGAGCGAAACCAAATCCGTCAGGAAGCCAGAAAACAAATACTTAAAGCGCAAGAAGTGTACAAATCCAACTATGATCGAAAACGAAAAGGAGAGCATGGATATCAAATATCCGATTTAGTAGCCATCAAAGTCACACAGTTCGTAACAGGTAAAAAACTGGCCAGTAAATACATCGGCCCATACCAAGTAAGCAAAGTTAAAAGACATGGCAGATACGATGTGAAAAAAGTTGGGGACTTTCGAGGCCCAAGTCAAACATCAACTAGCGCAGATAATATGAAGCTATGGCGGTATTATGAGCACAATGAAGACGATCACGACGAAGAGTCATCTGAGGCATATGACAATCAGGATAACCGAGTGTAAGATGGCAGCCCTGAATCGTATGTAACACCCCAGTACGAAGAAGGAAAGAGTCAGTCGTCAGCGTAACCTCGGCAGTAACAGTAGTCATTTTTTTCCCATCATTTTTTTTAATGAACTTTGTAATACATTTTTCTTCATATTTAATTACTATTTTGGAATAATAAAAACTGTTCAAGCTTACATATATGTACCTTTCATTAATGGCGTACATAATCTTGAACCATATGGAAAGCGCAAGAGTGCATTTACACTTTTTCATATACTCTAAAACGCCATTTATATGGAATGTTTCACTGCTTCAATTCTGGCTGGCCATCTTATATTAGAAAGTTCGTGAAGATAGCCCGGCAAATTGAAACATATCTGCACAACTATGAAAAAGTGATTACAGTTGCACTACTTGCCGTGACTGAACCTGGCTGGGTGCTCAGTCCATCAAATAGTCCAGTCGCAAACGGAGTATACAGAATACCTGGCGACCTTCTGTATTATCCAGTCTTAATTTCACGCAGGAGTTTCAGCGCAAGTGGACCTTCCCTTGCTTTACATTTGTGGGACCAAAGTGGAATCTCATAAAAATACTAAAAAATATGAAGAGTCCGGATTTATTTGAAAACCGGAAGGAAGCAACCCCTCAAATTCAGTTTCCGTCAAACGTAGCTTTTGTGCGTTCCAAGAAAACACCGGAGGTCAGCGCCTGAACGGCAAAGGTCCTCCGAGGAGCAACATACGGCTAAAAGACGCAAGGTTGCTAAGCATGTTCCAGGGCTATCCTATAGCTCTGTGATTAAATGTAACGGCGAAATTTTAACTGTCGTGGATAGGGCGAAGGAGGATAATTGGAGGTGGATTGAGGTTGTTTTGACCAATGTCCTCTTGAGCTTTCTGCAGGAATACCCCGGGCCTCCTCCGTCTTATCGCACCGCGGGCTGGTATCAAGGATGCGTCAAATTAGTCGCCTGTGACGACGAAAGATCCGCCAAACTACATAAGGTTGATGAGGTATACCCAAGCGCATAACTAGAGACTGTAGACTTTAGGAAAGTAAATTACGCCTTCACTAAGGTCAATCTGACTATTTATCGCCGTCAAAGAGGGGCCACTTACTGCAGATGCTAATACCTTTAAGGAAGCGTCAGCGAATCCCATGCTAGAGGATTACTACTGCTCTGATTCGGAGAAGCTAACAGGGGTCAAAGTTCTATATGAAGAGCCCGACGAACGAGACCCCGACGAGGACGACGGCGATATTACGATGGTGGAGATGTAAACTGCAAAACCTGATGAGAATTAAATATTTGCAGTTTAATCTCCACCATTCTAAATTGGCCTCTGCTGGCTTACTGATCTGCTTACCAAATAGCAAATGTGTTGTTTTTCTCATCCATGAGCCGTGGAGTCGTGCCAATAGGGTTTACGGACTATGTATGCCAGGCTATATGCTGTTGGTATCTAGTTCGGACGGCGTTTCTAGAGCCTGCATTTTATGCAGTAAGATCTTCTCTGGATATATTGATTTTATCGAATTTTAGTGATAGTGATTTGGTTGTAGCTAGCTTTGAGTTCAAAAATTTTAGTTATTGGTTGGCGTCTGCTTATATTGCTCATGGCCATGTTGAACTACCGCTACAAATTTTGAAACAAACGATACGAGACTTAAACGATACAATAGACTTAAATCCAAGCTGATTGTGGGATGCGATGCTAACGCTCACCACTCCTTGTGGGGAAGTAGCGATATAAATGAAAGAGGTGAATTACTTCAATAATTTATCCTGGGTACTAGTTTACTCATTTACATCATATATAAGTAAACCCGCCTTTGTCACTAGTTTTAGATATCATATTGACCTCACATCTTATATTCACCTCAATAAGTTGCTACAGAGTTATTAAAGAGAACTCGATCTAAATTCATAGGCATATTGAGTGTACTTATTTGGACTTCCTACTAGCGCCGATATTTCGAAAAAATATTAGGAAGGTCTTTTATAGAAGTATAGTGTCATACCAGGTAATTGTAAGGCAGATAAATTAGCGGGAGAGAGCTACAAAAAGAATGTGGTCAAAATGAGACCTCAAGCTCTAAAAGGCGCGACTCAATCGATCAAGGAAAAACATCTCTACGTTAGTTACTTTGATCAAAGACCACTGTCTCCTAGATCGACAACGCAAAGATTGAACGTACCTAGTTTCGACTATTGCAGAAGCTGCATGAATAAGGAGGCATCTTATCTACCACTGTCCTGTGTGGTGTGCCACCAGGTTTAGATACTTTGGCTCATCGTTCTTGAATGGTACTGATGACAATAATCATAGAAGTGTCAGCCAGATGAATAGATTTGCACTTAAAAGAAATGGTTTTACAGGCGGTGGCAAACAAACTGCGCAGACCTTTTGTAGGGCACTCACGTCGTTTTGGTAAGTATTATCGACTTCGGAATACCTTAATTAATAGTTTTCGAAAAAAAAATTAAAAATGGCTAACAGAGCATTTTGTTTTAAGCATGATTGGGAAACATGTGAGACCAAGATATGCAAGTAAACAGAATCGAAAAGTATATAAATAATATTATTGAATATTATTGTGCAGGGATGATTCCACCTTTTCAGGGCAGGAAATTTGCCTACTTGCCTGGATGTATTATTGTTGTTTGGGACTACAATAAAAAAATGCCAAACCGAATTTGAATAGATATAATTTTTTATTTTTAACGTTTTTCCAATTTTTCACAAAAATACCTCTATTCAGGGGGTATTTTATTATAATAAAAATATTGAAATTCGGACCTAAACAATCTCTTCCAAAATCATTTACGAGCACTTGATGATAAAAGTTATTAAAATCGGTCAATAATTGACTTCTCTAAGATTTATGAACAAAATCCCCATGTGTGACGGAGCCATTGAGCAAGAACTACGTTCATCACCTCAAAACGTGTAGCAAACTAAAAATAAGCGTTTTTCAATAGGTGCGCTTCAACTTTTTTCCGATAGGGAGGGCGAACGACGCAATATTTTTTATTTTTCGCTTGTCATTTGTAAACTTCATTAGTATACATTTCATCATGGAACGCTACACATTTGAGCAACGATTGCAAATCGTGTAAATTCTTTATGAAAATAATCGTTCTTTTGCTGCTACTTTAAGAGCATTACGGCCATTTTACGGTCCATTTAACAAGCCGTCCCGTTTTGGGGTTATGTGAAGTCATTGGTCTACAGTAAAAAGCCGGCGACGATTTGTGAGCTCAGAGCCAATATTGAACGCGAAATTGCTGGAATTTCGGCCGATTTATGCAAAAGAGTGGTCGAAAATTGGGTTCAACGATTGGACTTCGTAAAACGTGCACGCGGTGGTCATGCAAAAGAAATCGAATTTCATACTTAAATGGATATGTTCAAACTCGATAATAAAAAAAAAATTAGTTGAAAAAGTCAAACCGTTTGTGTTTTATTCGAAAAAGTTCAAAAGTTGAAGCGCTCTTACTGAAAACCCCTACACAAAGGACAGCGTGTATCTTAACTACAGGAGCGCTTAGCACCAGTCCTACTGAAGCGCTCAATGTACTAACTTTTCTGCAACCATTAGATTTACATATAAAGACAATCGCCGCATGCAGCGCGGTGAGACTCAGAGACATAGGAAGCTGGACCACAAGGTCGTACGGTCACAGCAAGATCCCCCTACGGGGACCCCCACTGCTCAAAAACAGATCAGACTACACAGTCCCCGACCTTAACTTGAAGAAAGCCTTCACGGTACGTTCTCCACCGAGAGCCGAATGGAACACAGGGAAGGTGATTTGAAGATACGACATTGAAATATATACTGACGGTTCTAAGATGAACTGTGGTGTAGGAGCTGGCTTTAATTCGGAGCTACTCAACCTATCCCAGTCAATTAGACTTTCTGACTATGCCAGCGTGTTGCAGGCAGAACTACTAGCGATCAGAGAAGTATGCAAATCACTAAAATTCTGCAAGGAAGTTGGTGCAAGCGTAGCCATCTTTTCAGACAGTCAAGCAGATATCAAGACCTTAGACTCCAACTCCATTTCACCCAAGCTAGTCTTACAGTGTAGAGAGGAACTAGAATTACTTAGTCATCGGCTTGAAATTACACTGATGTGGATTCCCGGTCATAGGAACATACCGGAAAATGAGATAGCAGATGAGCTAGCAAGAAAAGGTTCGACAGTAGAAATAGCAGAGGCGGTGGCAGTCTCCGCCCCACTCAACACATTAAAAGCATCCATTGCTTCACACCTTATGCTTTAGCCGAAAAAAGATGGAAGCAATTAACTACATGTATTATAACAAAAAAACACATGACCGTAGTACAAAATCCAAAGGAGGAATGATCTGTTAGGATACTCTCGGCCAAACATCTCACGCATCACTGCAACCCTTACAGGCCATTGGAAAGTAGGGGATCAACCTACCCTTCAGTCCTATCTGAAGAAGCTGTCAAGCGGAAGGGGCGAAGGAAAGTCTTTTCCAGTACTTATGTGAATATCCGGGGCTACCTAGGGCACGACTCCGCTCCTCGCTAAGCCTTTCTTGCAGCAAATTAATGAGATCAAAGACATCGAGCGGTCGCCGTAGCCGAATGGGTTGGTGCGTGATCACCATTCGGAATTCACTGAGAGGTCGTTTGTTCGAATCTCGGTGAAAGCAAAATTAATAAAAACATTTTTCTAATAGCGGTCGCCCCTCGGCAGGCAATGGCAAACCTCCGAGTGTATTTCTGCCATGAAAAAGCTCCTCATAAAAATATCTGCCGTTCGGAGTTGGCTTAAAACTGTAGGTCCCTCCATTTGTGGAACAACATCAAGACGCACACCACAAATAGGAGGAGGAGCTCGGCCAAACACCTAACAGAAGTGTACGCGCCAATTATTTATTTTTTTTTAAGACATCGAGATAAAGGATTTGCTGATATACTTGGACCTAACTAAACTGACTCGGAACAAACAAAAAACGTCATCATACGAGGACAGCGGTAGTAAAACGGTGCTGGTTCCTAATTAGGATTATTTCAGTGGAAATACTCAACCCTTTCAACAACAACAACAACCAACCATACGAAACAAATAAACTGAACTCTAAACAAAACAAAAACTCAGAAACCGCCAAAAAGAAGTAAAACACATACAAAACGATTAGAAAACAGACGGACGCATTGACAGCAACGACAGACAGACAAACGGACACACAGACAAAACGACAAGACAAGCAAACGGACAGACAGGCATTGATAAACGAAACGTCCAGTGCTCGACAAATGATTGGAGATTGAGGCACGGTTGACTCGCATAGTTGTCGAACATGTCATGGCGAGTTCGAAGGGTCAGTCACCTGGAGATAGTCCGGGGCTACCTTGTTATCAAAAGCAATGATTAATTCATTCAATGAGTTAATTGCATTTCCTGATTAACACGATTGACAAAATTCAGAACAGCTCGGAGGCTCCGCAGAGGCACAACGTCTCGTTCCTCCTTTAAATCACAGAAGAGACTTTAGACAAATGGAGAAAGTTGGGGAAAAAATTCGGCTCGGCACATGGAAGGTCCAGCTTAATATATTCCGTTCAGCAAATTTGATGACGCCGAACCAAGAAAAGCAAATCAATGAACATGGTTTTAAAGGCTGTCCAAATTAATATGCAGCATTAACAGACTATAACGGAAAACTTAACCATTCTCCTGGCAGAAAAGCACGTCGAAATCGTCTTAATTCAGGAGCCCAGGGTAAGGAGCACCGAGTGCTATCATTTATTGAAGCTAAAGAATGTTTAGTTCACAGGATGTGATGGCTGTTGAAGTGGAGGTCACTGACAGTGTCAGCATCATGCTTACTTCAATCTGATCATGATCGGCCAGTACCGTCCGAGGAGGCTCGTACGACGTCAACGCGAGGTACGCTTTATGGTGAATCTCTAAGACTAATGATTGAGGTGGGTCTTTTTATGATTTCATTATTAAAACTAAGTTGTCGGTATGTAACAGGGGTAATACTTCCCCTTTCACTTTTCCTGGTAGGAATACTTCAGAGGATGGGCGTTACTGTACTACCTGAGAACAGTCTTAAGGTAGATCCTCCCTTACCGCGTCGAAATCCATTAAGAACCAATAGAAAGAGGTTCAGAAATGTAATAACTAACAAAATAGGAAAGATTCCGATCCAACAAATAACTCTCCTTGAGAGTAGGGATACAACATTGGAAAAGACATTTATGTAGTAGGGCCTACAAAACGTCCTGTTCTAAAAAATATAGAAAAAAACTCACCCACCTTCGTGCAGCAGTGAGCTCTTAAAACTAGGGGAAGAATCTGGGTCAACCTTTAACCTCAGCTACTCGACAAGAAATTGGGAAGTGTACAGAGAAAGTCGGAGACAGTTCAAGAAGGCAATTGGGAGCGTCAAGAGAGAGAGATGGAGAAAGTTTTGTTCGTTTATCGAACCTTCTAGAGTTTTTGCTAGATTTAGTCGTATACTTTCTACAGATCATTCAAGGGTATCTAGGGACAAGAAACTAGATGGTACTTGAACTGCTACGACAGAAGACTCTCTAGTATTTCTCCCAAACACTCATTTTCCGGGATGCCGCGCTCACGAAAGTGGGAGTCGAAGTATAAGGCCAATGTGATCAACAGCATTTTACAGATGTTATGATATAATTACTATGGTCCTGGTGGCATCATTCCAAAGATATTACGGGAAACCCTGGACTGTATTTTGTTATTGGTCAGAATTGGTCAGGGGACATTTCAAAGTGTGTTTAAACTTAAGTCATATTTCAGATAGTTGGAAACTAGTCAAAGCCGTCTTCATACCAAAAGATAGGTAGGCGAAGGATTTTAGACAAATCAGTCTCTCGTCGTTCATTTTAAAAATTTTTGAAAAGCGTTTAGATATACACCTGAGAAGATCATTGGAGAGTTCTGGTATATGAACTGCACAACTACCGTACCTGAAAGGCAAATTTACGAAGACAGCGTTGCACGAGGTAATTCGAACAATAGAACCAAACAGCATACCATAGCGACATTCTGGGATATAGAAGGTGATTTTAATAACGTTAATACTGATGCCACCCAGTGGACGCTGATAGACTTAAAGGTGGACAATTGGATTAGTAGTTGGATCATCTCTACCAGGATCCTCAAAGCTAATATGGGAAATATCAACATAACTAAGAGGGACTCCACTTCTTTTGTCATGTGTGACAACCAAAATCTCGATTAAACTTAATAAAGGTGAAGTAAAAGTGGTGGCATACGCCGAATATTCGGTGATAATGACATCAGAACTGTGTCCTAACACGAATAATAAGGAGAATAAGAAAACTATCTTCTACTTCCTCTGCGAATGCCTTGCCCTATGGAAGACCAAGTTGTTAACCCTTGGAAAACCGTCTTTTGAGAACCTGGTAGAGCTGGCTGGTACAGACATAAAGAACCTTTTAAGATTTCCCAATCGCACAGACTGGATATAGTCGTATAGGAATAACTCGTATACCTTGTTGGTAGCGAGAATGTGACAACAAATGGGTACGGAAGCGCTAATTGTATTCTTGGAGAATCACCACTCAAACCAACCAACCAACTTTGTGAAACAAAATGTGGTTAAGCAACACATATACAGGGTATCAAGGTGTCAGAATAAGGAGTTAAATTTAAAGTATTAATCGTTGAATAACTTCTTAATCGTGCGGGTTTTTTAGTCATGACGTCGCAGTGGACGGACAGGTGAGCAACGTTCGTTCGCAATATACGTGTATTCAAGGCCAATGATTCCTGTGCAACTGATTGCCGTTCACGTTACAATATTCGACGTTTAGGTGATGCTTCAAATGAAGATTTCATCCGTCCATGGCTACGAAGGTTCCATGCGACAAGATCGGTGACAAACAGTGTACGGCTAAGGCCAAGTCGAACAACGAGAACAACTGAAAATATTGAATATTCAATTCGTACGAGGACTTAAGCCACGATTACAATATGCCTACGAAGTTATGCGAGAGAGTGTTGGATCAATTTCGTAGGGTAAACACTATCTTTGGAGTGATGAAGCCCATTTTCATTTAATTGGACGTATGTATAAATAAGCAGACTTATCTTATCCAATATCACTTTTCCAGCAAGTGTCACGGAGTACGTAGGCCATATTCAATTGCACCGCAAAATAAAGAAAATAGGGTGATGAATGGCTTAGTTATGATTTACCCCGGAGAGTGAAAACTATTTTTATATCCATTTCATTCATTTTCTGACGATAGCATAAGATAAAGGTCGGTAAAGAACCCAACACTCGAGTAGCACGCTTTCATACGCATTATTCCCGAATGGCTGTATTAAAACCACCAAGTGCAGTAGGTAAAAGGGGAAAAGTTGTAGAGAGTGTAGTTGGATAGATCCTATAGAGATATTTACTCAAACGTTCTCAGATTGGTCTACCACTTATATACTAAAGCTGCATCTTATACATTAAAGCAGATATCTGAAAGCAGAAAGTACTCAACTATATCATGTTGATTTTCATGAGTGTAAATTTGGCAATAACATGTATAGGTGAAATCAGCCTTTTCGCCTTGTTGCGAATATAAATTATCTTATATGTCAATTGTAAGAGGATTTGAATCCAATCACCGCTTGAGAACATCAAATCATCCTCTTTGGCTATCTCAAAGGCAAACTCGCTTCCACGGATGTGTTGATGACCAGAGCCAAAGTAAGTCCGCCAAGAGCTCGTTACAAAGTTATTTAATACCTTATTTTACACAACTGGGCTAAAATTGGTTATGAAAGATGCAAGAGCAAAAAAAGCAAGAGCCTAGAGCCAATATATATATTCCAATGCATATATATATATATATATATATATATATAAAGCGTTTTTCAGTAAGAGCGCTTCAACTTTTTTTTTTAATAAAACACAAACGGTTTGACTTTTTTAACTAATTTTTTTTTATTATCGAGTTTGAACATATACATTTAAGTATGAAATTCGATTTCTTTTGCATGACCACCGCGTGCACGTTTTACGAAGTCCAATCGTTGAACCCAATTTTCGACCACTCTTTTGCATAAATCGGCCGAAATTCCAGCAATTTCGCGTTCAATATTGGCTCTGAGCTCACAAATCGTCGCCGGCTTGTTACTGTAGACCAATGATCTCACATAACCCCAAAGAAAATAGTCTAGAGGCGTCAAATCACACGAGCGCGGCGGCCATTCGACCGGTCCATTTCTGGAAATAATGCGCTCATCGAACTTACTCTTCAACAAATCAATTGTAGGGTGTGCTGTGTGGCTTGTGGCCCCGTCCTGTTGAAACCACATGTCGTCTTAGTCCATACCATTCAATTGCGGCCAAAAATAATCGTTTATCATGTCGCGGTATCGATTTCTATTCACAGTAACGTGGCGATCGTTCTCGTCAACGAAAAAATATGGGCCAATTACGCCGCCGGCATGTAAAGCGCACCAAACAGTCACTCTTTGTGAGTACATTGGTTTTTCGGCAATCTCTCTTGGATTATCTTTCGCCCAAATGCGGAAATTCTGCTTATTGGCGAATCCACTGAGGTGAAAATGTGCGTCCTCACTGAAGATGAAGTGCGCGATATGCATTTTGATTTGAACGCCCGTTTTCATAATAAGCCTGAATAACTTTAACGCGTTGCTCAAGTATGTAACGTTCCATGATGAAATGTATACTAATGAAGTTTACAAATGACAAGGGAAAAATAAAAAATATTGCGTCGTTCGCCCTCCCTATCGGCAAAAAGTTTAAGCGCACCTATTGAAAAACGCTTTATATATATATATTTATATATATAATATAACATCAGAATTCGTTTTAGAGGTATGGTTCCTTCGGCAAAGTTTCTTATTTTGATCCCTAGAATATGATTTTCACAGAGCAATGGGCGATTTTTTTGCCTCCCCACAAATCGACCCGGCCTAATACATATATACATTTATTTGTATGAAATAAATATTGTTTTGAATTATAGTGAGCCTAAGAACAGTTATTTTGCGTGACTCAATACGGAGGCTGGCATGATTTACTTTTGTTAGAAACCGTATTGTATACATTAAAAGGATATACGACAGGCGATGAAATTGTCTTCATTCATATAACTTCTAAAATTTTTCGTCGATTCAGACAAACTTAGGCTTAAAATATAGGTGACAAAATTGTCTTTCAGAAAACCTATCTTATGTCGATACAAAAAAATTTGTTTGTTCCAGAAAAAATTAATAAACTTTGATAATTTAGTAAAAAACGTCAAAAATGCCTTTTTTTTAATTTTCAACAGCTGTTTTGCGAAAACTACGACTTCCGTTGACACGAATTATATACTGACATGTAGGTTATATATGTGCCTTTCGAAATTTATGCACTTCAAAGAAATGGCGCGCACTGTTTTCGAGATTGCAGGTAATAACTGCACTATTGCCCAACAACAGATTTTTTGGGAATATCTCGGAAACCGTTTTTTGAAAAAAAAAAAAATTCATTTTTGGTTTCAGCGACCTCAAAGTAGTTTAAAAAACGCTTTTTGGTCGAGGACCACTTTTGAATGTGAAAATTCGTAAACTAGTGTAATGCGTCTTCTTGAAATAAATATGCATCATGGTAAGCTAGCATCGCAAGCCCTAATTGATCGCATGGCAGCAGACAACCCTGATTTTGTCTTCATTCAGGAGCCATGGATCAATGGAGGGCGCATCTGCGTATTGAGGACACCGAACTATAAACTGTACACAGCGGACTGTGAAGGTAAATCAAGGTCTTGTATTATGGCAAAAACAAAACTAACTATATTTGTGATCCACAAATATAGCAATACAGAGGCAACTACGATAAGTTGGGAGACAGATGCTAACAGGTACCGGCTATCGACTTTTTATATGGCACATGGAGATCCAGTACCATCGAAGCTGCAAAAAGAGCTGATACTGAATAGCGAAGCCTGCGGCAGTAAATTACTAATGGGAGGCTACGCAAACGCTCATCACACTACCTGGGGTAGTACAGATATCAACGAGGGAAGTGAGTCACTCTTTAATTTTATTATAGGAACCAAATTATTGCTCTGCAATCGCGGTAATGAGCCTACTTTTATTGTACGTAATCGTTAGGAAGTTCTTGACATGACGTTAGTTTCAGACTCAATTATAGATAGAATATTGAATTGGAGGGCACTCAATGCACATTCATTCTCTGATCATAGATATGTAGAATGCACGCTCCAGGAAGAGGTCATTCATCTTAAATCACTCAAATTCAGGAACCATAGGAAAACAAACTGGCTAAGATATTCTCAAGAACTAACAAAACGTTTACCCATGGATCCCCTTTCAAGCCTTCTAGCACAGAGACATTCGATAACATGGTCAATAGACAGACTAATTGCTGCAACCAAGCCCTGCAAAGGCTTGTCCAGCAGCTAAGCATAGAGGCAAGAATAAGCCACCCTGGTGGTCACCCTAACTGAAAACGCTACAAAAGAATTTTTGAATTTGAATTTATTTATTACTAGTATAATAATTAACAATAAACTGTAAGTCCTACAGAGACTATTAAAAGTCTGTTCGTAGGCTAGTAGCATTTATAATAACAATCTTACAAACTAAATATGGCAAAATAAGTTTTATATGTAACATACGTAGCATACATTTAACTTTATGTTACAACATACTTACTTGTATCTAGCGGTTCTACGAAGAACATAAAATAAAATTTTTTTATTTTATTTTTTTTTTATTTTAAATACTTAATTAATTTTTAAAGTGTCAACCGTTACAATGAAATAACGCGATGTTAACAATTATCATAGGTTTAAATTAGTTTTTCTTAACCAGATTTTTATATCTTTTTTATTTTTGTCGTTAATTACATCATAGGCTTTTAACCTCTTTGGAAGCTGATTAAATATTTTAATGCTATAGTTTATGTAACATTTTGCAGGAAATAATTCCACAGGGCCAAACTCTCCTAAAGCAAAAACGAATGGGACCTGTATTATGATAAACTAAAAATATATAAGAAAGAAATATTATAAGAAAAGCAAAAAGGTCTTCATGGAGAACTTTTTGTGGCGAGATCGACACTACGGTAGAGGCATCTTGGCTGAGAAAAATCCTAACCAAGTCGGCTCAACCCATAGGGCATCTTCAAAAGCCAGACTCAGGACAGAAGCGAAGAATCATAAGACCTATTACTAAATACTCACTTCCCAAGTAATTTAGAGGAAGCGATAACCGCCAATATTCCAACTTCGTATGCAGTACTAGGTTCGGACATCCTCATCATTGTCACAGAATCCAAGATAACTTGGGCGTTAGAAAACTTCCAACGATATAAAACACCGGGACCAGACGAGATAATCCTTGTGCAGCTACAACAGACAATAGGCAATATTATGAAATGGCTGATAACCATATTCAGAGCAACATTACTACTAAATTACGTTCCCCTAAGGTGGAGATAAGTCAGGGTAGTTTTTATTCCAAAGGGTGGTAGGAGCTCGCATTCGAAACCTAAAGACTTCAGACCTATTAGCCTTTCCTCATCTCTATTCAAGACGTTAGAGCGATTAATAGACACCTTTATAAGAGACAACTTGGCACAGTGGCTACTCGCGAGATCACAATATGCATACCCTGAAGGTGGATCCACAGAGACAGCATTAAGTTCACTAGTTTCAGATTTAGAGAAATCAATAGATAAAGAGTATTCTCTGGTAGCCCTCCGAGACATAGAAGGCGTTTTCAACAATATCCTACCAGAGGCCATAACAAGCGCGATGACTGATTTGGGTGTCGCCGAGGGACTTGTGAAATTTACAGAAAAGTTGATACTAGGCAGGTTCGTAATTTCGACGTTGGGCCCCTCGACGATACGCAGATTCGTCAGGAGGGGCACCCCTCAAGGCTGTGTACTTTCTCCTCTGCTGTGGATTCTGGCAATGAATCAATTGTTGAAGAATCTCGAGGAAAGGAGGATACACGTAGTGGCCTACGCAGACGATGTTGCAATATTAATAAGAGGGAAATTCCCAGATACCCTCTGCAACATACTGCAAAATGCTTTGAACGATGTAAGCCGGTATGCTGTATCGAATGGTCTTAGGGTAAGTCCCAACAAAACCGAACTAATCATATTATCCAGAAAACACCGGATACCTGTTCTGAACCCCCTACCCTTGAGGGAATCACTCTGTCAATTGGGGAAGAGGTGAGCTACCTAGGACTAGTAATAGATAGGAAGCTCTCGTGGAAACAAATAATTAACGATAGAGTAAAAAAAGCAGCCACAGCACTCTATACATGCAAAAGAATTGTGCGGGCAAAATTTGGCCTAGCCCCAAAAATAGTACACTAGCAATATAAAACAGCGATACGGCTTATCATGACATACGGTGTCCTAGTCTGGTGGCCAACACTTGAGAAAAGAGCAACAGTAAAGTATCTTGAAAGTATTCAAGGCGGTGCTAGTCTCTGCATAAGCGGGGCACTAAAGATGAATGTCCTGCTGCACTTATTACCAATTGAAGCCTACAGCAAACAGCTGGCGGCGAAATCGGCACATAGGTTAAGAGAATCTTCTAATTTAGCCACTAACAGAAAGGTCACGCAAGAATACTAGATGAATACCCCTTTCTACATCAAACGACAGACTTTTGTAACTCAGTAGAGTTGCATTTAAACACATCCTTTACCACAACTTTCCCAACGAGAGAAGACTGGGACAATGGGGTAATGTAAAATGAAGCGGAACTAGCATCTATAGTGATGGTTCCTAGCTAAATGATCAAGTAGGCGGAGGCCTGCATCCTGAAGGAATGAAGGTCAACATCTCATTCCGATTACCGGATCACTGCAGTTGAAGTTCTGGCTATCACGGAAGGGCTTCTTCATCATCTTAACTGCCGCGATAACCGCTTACGCGATTTTCGCCGAGTTTAATTAAGCGCGCTAGTCGTTTCTTTTAACAAAGCCACGTCCTTCTCCACCTGATCTTTCCAACGCAGAGGAGATCTTCCTCTTCCTCTGCTACCACCAGCTGGTACCGCTTCGAATATTTTCAAAGCCGGAGCGTTTGTACCCCTTCGTACGACGTGACCCAGCAAACGTAGCCGCTGCATCTTTATTCGCTGCGCTATGTCTATGTCGTCATAAAGCTCAAACAGCTCATCGTTCCATCGTCTGCGATATTCGCCGTTGCCAACGTGCAAAGGTCCAAAAATCTTCCCCGGTCTTTTTCTCTCAAACACTCCAAGCGTCGCTTCATCGGATGTTGTCATCGTCCACGCTTCTGCGCAATACGTTAGGACGGACATGATGAGAGCCTTGTAGAGTGTTAGTTTTGTACTGCTCAGTTGCCTAATTAGTCCAAAGTAGCACTTGTTGGCAAAAGTGCTTCTACGTTTGATTTCAAGGCTGACATGTTATCGGTGTTAATACTGGTTCCTAGATAAACGTTATAATTGTCAACAGTTACGTGGGTGCCGATACGCGATTGCGCCGAATGTTTGTTTCTTGACAGGCGGTACTTCGTTTTGTCCTCGTTCATCACCAAACCCATTCGCTTTGCCTCTTTGTCCAGTTCGGAGAAAGCAACAGCGCAGTTATTAAGGCCGACTTTCTGATAGAATTTTCGGGGGTTATTCCTGTTGGCCAGCATCTCAAGCTCCTCACATTCACGTATTTCGGCCTCTCGTTTCTTCTTTCGGATAATACGTCTCTCTTTCTTTAGCTCCCGGTAGCGATCCCACACGGCTCGCATTGAGCCCGATTGCAGCGTGGCCCTATAGGTGGCATCCTTTCTTTCTGTGGCAGGATGACATTCCTCGTCATACCAACTGTTTTTTCGGGCTCGCCGGAATCCGATTTCTTCTTCGGCGGCGATACGTAGGGAACGAGAAATGTTGCTCCATTGCTCGTGCATGCCGGTTTGTTGGTCAGTGCTCTCTGAGGGCAGGAGTGAGAGTCGAGTGGCGAATCTTTTGGCTGTTATTGCGATTGCAGTTTTTCGATGTTGAACATTCTTTGCGTAGTTAGATGTACGTTTTTTGCTGCACAGAGGCGTGTACGCAGTTTGGCTGCAACAAGATAATGATCCGAGTCGATGTTGGGTCCTCAGATCGTACGTACAATAAACTGGAAGCATATCTTCCATCTATCACAACATGATCGATCTGGTTTCGCGTTTTTCGATCAGGAGACCGCCAGGTAGCTTGGTGTATGTTTTTATGCTGGAATCTGGTGCTGCAGACTACTATGTTTCGGGCCCCGGCAAAGTTGATCAGCCTCTGTCCGTTAGCTGATGTTTCGTGGTGCGGGCTGAATTTTCCGACTGTGGGACCAAAAATGCCTTCAATGGCCTGGTGTTGAAGTCGCCAAGCACGATTTTTATGTCGTGGTAGGGGCAGCGCTCATAGGAACGTTCCAAACGCTCATAGAAGGAATCTTTGGTCGCATCGTCCTTCTTTTCCGTCGGGGTGTGGGCCCAAATTAGCGATATGTTAAAAAAACGGGCTTTGATGCGGATTATTCCGATACGCTCGTCCACGGGAGGGAACGACTGTACTTGGCGACGAAGTCTCTTTCACACAACAAATCCGACACCGAGTTAATTTGCCGATTTGAACAGCGCTATACGCCGAAAACGCCCAGAATATGCCGATCGGCGTCACAAGTAATTTTTCTTGATGACAATGCACCGCCACATCGAACAAGACCGACCCGGCAATTGGTGGGGACGTACGATTGGGAACCGCTGGTGCATGCGGCTTACTCACCGGACTTGGCACCTTCCGATTATCATTTGTTTGCATGGATGGGCCACGCCCTTACCGAGCAGCGCTTCAATTCTCACGAAATCTCAAATTGCCTGAGAGATGACGTAGAGTACTTTCACTTCGCTTTCAAACTTCTTTTGAATTCTTTAAATATATTTTTAATATTGTAGGTAAATGAACTCAAACTTAAATTATGTAAACCATTTCAATGTCAATGCCATTGTTGTCAAATAAACACTTTAATTCCAATGACAAAATTCTTTTTCCTTTTTTTGAAACCCAAAACATAAGTAAACACATGACACACACCAAATACATTTTTTCTGTCATATGATACCTCACTCCAAAGCAAAACCATAGCTTACTGTCAAGTAAGTCTGCCTAAGCTAAATTTAAGTTAGCCTAAGCAAAATTTTATTGTATAGTATTTTTTTGAATTTATAATTTTGTTATTGATTTTTACTTGTAACAATGTTTAGTTGTAATTATATATTTTATTGATGAGAAGACAAAAGAAAGTATAAAATAAAGCCATTCTATCAGAAGGCGGGCAATTCAGTCTTAGCCTGGTAGTTGGAAGGCAGTCATTTGCCCTAACTAAATCAAAAAAAAAATCTTTTAGTTAAAAGGAACGTTTAGTCGGCAGGATTGCTCTAAAGCTCTTCCCCGATAATAAAGACTTTTCATGGCGCTCCTGCGGACGATCCTTAAATTCTGAAACCCCTTTTAGAACTTATTTGAAAAAGTCAATTTTCAACCAAAACTTTAAATTTTTAACAACTATATGGAAGGTCCAAAGAAGCTTTTTATACATCAGTATAAAAATAGACTTGAGCATAACAAAGATACCCATCGTGTGGTTATCCCCAGTAAAATCTGAAACTAAAAACCCGAGGAGGATATAAAAAACGCCTTAGAGTGAAAAAAGCTTAACTTCATGACATAAAAAGAAGAACAGTGAACCAACAAGCAAGCAATAATTTCTCAAAAGCGTTAGCAGCAGACCTTGCTCTAGAACGAGTAAACAAAGAACTTAAGGCAGAAATACACCAGAGGAAAAAGAAAATTTGGAAAATCATAGAAAATACAAAAAGTTACGCTTATAGGGAACTGGTGGTCAACAGAAAAGAAGAAGGAAATCATCCTAAACCAAACAGCTGCCAACAACAGCAGCTTTTTAGAAAACAAAATAATAACACTTGATGTAATAATTTTATTCACTATCTTTATAGTAATTTTATACATTGTACACAGAATTAATAAATATTATAAAACATACTTACACAAACACTTGAATAGAAATAGGGAAATAGTTTAAGACAAAAAAAAAGCAAATGCTAAGCAAAAATTAAATAAAAAAAAACAATTATAATAAAATTGTTTTCAAATTTTTAATGTATTAATAAAACAAAAAAAATATATATCATACAAAAAAATGAAATTCTATAATTACATTTTAAATGGAAAATATTGAAGAAATTGTAAGGACTCTGCCAGGGATATTAGAAAACATAAAAAAACAGGGAACAAAAAAAATATAAAGTAGAAACTTTATTACAAAAATTAAAAGACATAGAGAACTTGAAAATTGAATTTGAAAAACTTTAAACTAGCCCTGACATAGATTACAAAGAACTCACGATCTTAAAAACAAAATTTCAGATATTATACACTGAGACAAAAGGACGATTAACAGAACAGAAAAAGGATCAAGACAAATGAGAACAGAGCGGTTCAAATAATATTTCAACACAAAACATGTCAGAATTCGATATAAATACATCATTAGAAGTAGTCCCAGAATTTACTGGAAACTACAGGGACTTACCATCATTTTTAAAAATCACAGAGTTGATCTATAAGACATTAAATGAACAGAGTAAAAAAACATTTATAGAATTTATTAAAAAAAAAAAAATTCAACAACAAAGTAAGGACAGCAATTGGAATTCTAGACCCAATTGACAATTTTGATAAATTACAAATTGAACTAAAAGCTGTACAAGAATCCATTGACCATTCCAGAAATGTACTCAAAACTTAATTGCTATACGCAGAGAAATCAAAATGTGGCTACATTCAGTGACCATATTCTGCAACTTATTTCTGAATTGAATACATTACACATCGCAGATATGGAAGGAACAGTAACGAAGGAAAGAAAAGACGACGTCATTAGAAATAACCAAAAATATGGCTTAACCATTTTTAAAAATAATCTAAACGACAACCTAAGACAAGCGATATGCTTAACCCAAACGAAAACACTACAAGAAGCCATAAACTTGGCAAAAGACCTAGAAAGGACTACCAGTACGTCTGGACAAATCATGTTTTTTAGTCAAAACAATGTCAGAGGACGAAACAATTACAGAGGACATAATAACACAAATAAACAAGGACGTAATACCTTTAACCAAAACTATGTTGGACAAAATTCACACCGTGGAAATAATTACAGAGGTAATCATGGACACCGTGGACAAAATCATAATGCAAATAACTATTTTGGAGCTAATAATAACAATTATAATGGAAATATTTATAACAATAATTTTAGATACAATAATAATTTTGGAAATCAGTACAATCGTGGGCACAACAGGGGACAAAACAATAACCGTGGGAACACTTACAACCGCGGAAACTTTAAAATAATAATAACAGAATTAGAGTAATGCAACAGGGAAACGAGTTTGCCCCGGAGGAAGGACAAACGAACGAGAGTCAATCCCCGGGTACCCAAAATTAAATATTTTTAGAATTTCAAATAATGCTAGGAATATAATTTCTTTAAGATGTGCAGACTCAAATACAAATCTAACTTTCATAATAGACACGGGAGCAGACGTATCTATCATAAAGCCAAAAAATCTAAATGGCGACTTATTTTCCAATGACCAAGATAAATGTAAATTAACAGGGATATCAAACGAAATTATTTACTCAAAAGGAGTAACAGACAGAAAATTAGATTTTGGAGAGAAATCGGATATCCAAAAATTCAACATAGTAGACGACAAATTTCCTATACAAACTGACGGAATATTGGGACAGGATTTTCTGAAAGATTGCCTTTGCAAAATCGATTTAGAAACATATACTATAACATTGATGATGAAGAAATCATTTTACCCATTCATTCAGATTTATCTGAAGTTTCGGATATAATTATTCCTGCAAGATCGGAAATAATTCACCGAGTAAAATTAGATCTAACTGAAGACAGCGTCGTGTTCAATAAAGAAATTCGAAAAGACTTATTTCTAGGAAACTCCATAGTACCCAAGGAAGGATTTGCTCACATAAGACTACTTAACGTGAACGACAGTGAAATTCGTATAAAAAATCTAAATCTTGAAACAGAACCCTTAAATAACTATAACGTAATTAACCAGAAAAATAAAGATAATTTTGACAAAACGCGTTTTCAAAAATTAATAGAAATTTTAAATTTAGATTCAGACGACAAAACTGCAAGGGATTCATTATATAAAATTTTCGAGCAATTTCAAGACATTTTTCATATGGAAGGGGAAACTTTGAGCACTAATAATTTGTATACCCAACATTTGAATCTGAACGATAAAACACCTGTATACATAAAAAATTACAGATTACCTCAGACTCAGCTTAAAGAAATAGGAGAACAAGTAGAAAATTTATTGCAAACCGACATAGTGGAACCATCAGTGAGCGCCTATAATTCACCTCTTTTGATCGTACCAGAGAAAAGTAGCGGAGACAAAAAAAAAATGGAGGCTTGTAGTAGACTATAGACAACTAAACAAAAAGATAATTAATGATAAATTTCCGTTGACGAGAATAGAAGACGTACTAGACAAACTGGGTCGCGCAAAATATTTTTCAACGCTCGACATGACAAGCTCTTTTCACCAGATAACGCTGGACAAACACTCAAGACACTTGACTGCATTCTCCACAAGACACGCTTACCATTTGGACTCAAAATATCTAGCAATAGCTTTCAAAGAATGCTCACAATAGCTTTGAGTGGTTTAGATAGCAATGCATTTTTATACGTAGACGATATTATAGTGTTTGGCTGTAGTCTAAAACACCACAACAGTAATTTAATTGCAGTTTTTGAAAGACTACGAAAATATAACTTAAAACTAAATGCGAGAAAGTGCGTATTTTTAAAATCCGAAGTCGTGTACCTAGGGCATCTGATCACGCAAGATGGCATAAAAACAGACCCATCAATATTTGAAGTGATAAAAAAATACCCCGTACTAAAAAGCAGTGACGAGGTTAGGAGATTTGTAGCTTTTTGGAATTATTATCGACGTTTTGTACACAATTTTGCTCAAATAACGAAGTGCCTAAATAATCTTGTAAAGAAGGGACAAGTATTTGATTGGACTGACGAATGTCAGAAAGCATTCGAATCACTAAAAGGAAAACTAATCAATCCATCTATCTTACAATATCCAAATTTCGAGCAACCATTTGTGCTCACAACAGACGCATCTAATTTCGCACTCGGTGCAGTACTTAGTCAAGAAGAAATAGGAAAAGATTTGCCTATATCATATGCAAGCAAAACTTTAGTAAAACATGATATAAATAAATCGGTCATAGAAAAAGAACTACTCGCGATTCACTGGGGAATAAATTTCGTCCGTCCATACCTAATGGGTAGAAAATTTACCGTGGTAACGGACTACAGACCTCTTATCTCCTTATTTTCACACAAAAATCCTTAGTCCAAGATGACAAGGATTAGACTTGATTTGTCAGACTATGATTTCGAAATAGTCTACAAGCAAGGCAAAATGAACACAAATCCCGATGCATTATCACGAATAAAGATAGACTCAGACATACTAAAAAAAATGGTACCAACGGATTGTGATGACAATAATAAAATGTTTGTAATAACAAGGGGAATGTCTGCAAAAAATAACACCAGGGTAGACAAGGAGAACTATAACTCATATTCGAAGTCAGGCCAACTTCACATTTGGGATTGTACGTCGACAGCCGATATAAAAAATATAAAAAGGTTAAAATTCGTATACGAAGAAAAAATGAAAGGATCCAAAATACAGATAAATAAAAATGGGGATATAATAGTCCGATATAGTGAGGAGCCTCTGAAATACGTTTCAATCATGGCGAAACTATCATCAATAGCGACTAAAAGAAATATAGAAAAGCTAGCGCTAGAAAAAGATAATTTATTAAGGGAAATGAATATTGCAAATTTTAAGAAAGCATTCAACAAGTTGCCAACTGAAAGATTAGAACAAAATTTAAGACCCCTAAGAATAATTTTATATAAAGCCCCAAAAGAAATTAATGACGAAGAAATTATAAAAAATTTAATATTTGAGTATCACAATTCGGCACTAGGAGGACACCTGGGTATAAGAAAAACTATCTTAAATTAAAACAAAAATACATATGGAAGAACATGAGAAAAATAATAAAGCAATATATAAACAGTTGTAAAGAATGTACTCGAAACAAACAGACAAAGTACATAAAAGAAAAAATGACAATAACGGACACACCTAGTACAAGCTTTGAAAATTTAAGCATAGATACAGTAGGACCATTGATTATATCAAATGGTTTCCGATATATTTTAACGGTACAATGCGAACTGACAAAATACGTAATCTTATTCCCAATGAAAACTAAAGAAGCAATTTCTATCGCAAAGACACTAGTAGAACAGATAATACTAAAATGCGGACTTTTTAATACATTAAAATCTGATCGAGGTACAGCAAATGAATTAATGAAAAATATATATGTGCGAAATACTAAATATAAAGCAGACCTTTAAAGCACCCTATCACCATCAGACAATAACAGTTGAAAGGAGTCACAGAGCCCTAAATGAATTTCTGTTACACTTCGTAGAAAATCACGAATGGGACCAATGGCTACCTTATTTTGCATTTGCTTTTAATACCACACCGAACATAGAGACGGAATTTTCACCGTACGAGTTAATATACGGAAAACTTCCACGCTTACCAACTGACATACCAGTATATAACTTAAACAATTACGCAAATGAGATGAAACTTAGACTAAAAGAGTCACTTCTTAGGGCACAAGATGTGATAAAACTAACAAAACAAAAGAGAAAAGAACTATATGGCAAGAGCAGTAACATATCAGAATTAAAAGTAGGTGACTAGGTATTTGTAAAACTAGAAACTAGAAAAAAACAGCAAGGTCCATATCATGGCCCTTATCTCATAGTGGAGCGTAAAGGAGTCAATTCTGTATTACAAATTAACACTAAGCTTAAGGAATATCATAATAATACCCTTAAGAAATACAAAATCACCTAAAATATTATCATATTAAATAAATTAAAGAAAATTTTATTATAAAACATGCAATTAAAAATAAATTTAGATATACTAAGAAACTTTTAAAGTCATAAAATTATTTTTATTGAAAACTACTGAACTTGCAAAATTTAACCAAATTTTTTAGCACAGTAATTTTCAATCTTAACCATAGGGTTGTAGAGTACCTTCACTTCACTTTCAAACTTCTTTCGAATTCTTTAAATATATTTTTAATAAGTAAATGAACTCAAACTTAAATTATGTAAACCATTTCAATGTCAATGCCATTGTTGTCAAATAAACACTTTTATTTCAATGACAAAATTCTTTTTCATAAGGCACACATACAAAACATACAAAACATAAAACACATGGCACACACCAAATACATTTTTTCTGTCATATGATACCTCACTCCAAAGCAAAACCATAGCTTACTGTCAAGTAACTCCGCCTAAGCAAAATTTAGCGAGATTGGGTACCACATTACCGATCCAACCAGACAAAGCGAACATGCCAATACCTTTAGCAACTTGTAAGATGCTTATAGACAAACACACTATCAGTGCTGCCAGCGGGCTATGGTCTCAGTCCCTGGCCTGTGCAACAAGTAGAACGACGTGGCCGGAATGGAGCACAGGCCGCACAAACTGACTGTATAAAGTAATCAGAAAAAACATCAGAAAACTTCTTGGGGTCCTAACAGGGCATTGTCTGATAGGCAGGCATGCCAGTATACTGGGAGCACCCTAAAACGACTGTTGCAGAAGCTGTAACGACATTGAAGAAGAAGAGACTATAGAACACTTTCTATGCGGATACATGGCCCCGAAGCGAAGGAGGTTCAATAGTTTAGTAAACAGTTCCCTGAATAACTTGGCAGAAGTAGCCAATATAAAAGTAACAAGCCTTATTAGATATATTAAAGCCACGGGTTGGTTCAATGAGGACAATGTAGAATGAGGAGAGGGGACAATCCTGGTAGTATCACAATGGGCCTACAGCAGGCTAGGTGTGTCAACCGACAACCACTATACCTACCTACCTATCAAACAAACAGTCGGCACACTCGCGTGGTGGCACCCACGTCACTGTTGAAAGCTATGACTTTGAAGGTGCAAGGGACATCGTTTATCTAAGAACCAACATTAACATCGATGACAGTTTCAGGATTGAAATTCAACCGAGAATCTCTCGTGCCAACAAGAGCTACTTTGGACTAAGTAGGAAATTGAGCCCTAAAGTCATCTTTCGACCAACAAAACTAACACTCTATAAGGCTCTCATCATGCCCGTCCGGCGCAGAAGCTTGAACGATGACAATATCCGATGAGGCGTCTCTTGGAGTGCTCGAGAGTAAGATTCTGCGGAAGATTTGTGGACCTTTGCACGTTTGTGACGGTGACTGTCGTAGGCGATGGAATAATGAGCAGTATGAGATTTACGGTGACATAACGTTGAGCAGCGCGTAAAGATCCATTAAAACCGCCATTCGATTTGCCATCGACAATATCAATAGACCGGGTACTGGTGAATTGCATCCGTTCAATGCTAGTCCAAAGAAACGTTACGGTGCGGGCGGAGAAGGATCTGCTGGTGTCATCTGGGGTTGATAGAGGCTGCCCCCAAGGTGGTATGCTGACAGCCTTCTGGCAGAGCAAAGATGTCTTTGGAAAAACGTGTGGTCTTTTTCCTAGCAAGTTCCAATGGATCTACACGGCTATGATAAGACCTATTATCACCTATGCATCAGTGGACTGGATGAGCAGACTCTCTCTCATGGGAGTCAGGAGGACGTTGTCAACACTAAAACGCACTGTGGCCATCTGTTGCAACCAGAGCTTTTCCGACTACTCAGGATTGGCATTAGATGCTACGATTCGTCTAACATTACTTGATGTTTTCATCCAAGGAGAGACCTTGAAGAACATCTGTAGGCTCAAACACATTGGGAACTGATACGGCCCCTTTCCGGCATTGGCAAACAGAGAAGGCATGGACCTCGATCCAACGATTCTCTCAGTGCCCCTTGACTCCATGCAATCAAGAGTCGTGCATGACAAGGGATACAGTGGTGCTGCCAGAGGCTTGTGGTTAAACTCAGAAAATAAGCCCGGAAAACATTATTCTCGCATTTTGACGGATGGCTCCAGGACCGATCATTGCTCCGGCTGTGGGGTCTACGTGGAATTCAGCGGAACAAAACATCTTTGTTTCAAGAGAAGGTGTATGCTGTTCAAGAAGTGGTGAACTTTGTTATGGAAAAAAGATGGAGGGGCAGATCTATATGTGTCTGCAGGGACAGCCAAGCTACGCTTATAGCCTTAGACAGCTCCCAACCACATCAGGGATAATCGAGTAAATCTAGGCTGAACTATGTCGGTAGACATAATAGCCTGACGCTAACATGGGTCCTGGGACACGTGGGTAACGAAACCTCTGACTCCTTCGCTAGGATGAAGCCAATTTATTGGGTCTGGAGAGCGTTCTGACACTCCTTAAAAGCCCCGGTTAGCAAATGGGTCATTTCAACCCACAAGTGCGCTTGGTAGGCTGAGAGAGGCTGCGGATGGACTAAACTGATGTCATCTGTCATGTCCGACCGTCTGTTATTAAGCAAAAGGGGCTGCAGACAGCTGGTTGGACTGATGACGGGCCACTTTCTTTGGGCGAAGCACATGGAAAAGGTAGGCATCTCAGACAGTGTACTCTGCCCAACCACTTCTTGTGCGTCTGCCCTGCCTTCTGCCGAATCAAGTTTGAGGTCTTTGGCACTGATGTGTTAAGAAGCGACCACCTTGTCTCCTTGGCATCACCAGATCTACTCTGATTTCTTCGGAGGTCGATTAGATTTAAAGAGAATTAAAAGGGAATCCCAGTGGAGTACAATGGACTGAGTACTGTCTCGGTCTCGACCAAAAAACAAAAAAAATAAAATTCGAATGACTACGAACGCTACGGCTCTAAAAGTATTCGATGCGGTTCCAGCTGGTGCTAGCAGAGGAAGAGGAAGGCCTCTCCTCTGCGTTGGAAAGATTAGGTAGAGAAGGACTGGCCTCCACTTGGTTTTCCTAACTGGCAGCGGATAGCACGAGAATGAAATGACTGGCGCGCTTTATTAAACTCGGCCAAAATGACGTAAGCGGTGATCGGCCATTCAAAAGGGAATAGTAAAGAGTCTTTTATATTCTATCACAAAAGATTTCGACCACAAACGTTACTCACTTACTTTTCTTTCCTTCACGCCTAACCACTAAATGGCAATCCTCCAACTGCTGAGGTATGTTACCAAATACCGATCAAATTGATAGCCTTGCCGCCGCGGCGCAAAGTTTCTTGCCACTTTCATTTCGTTGAATTTGCAAAAACAAAATATACGCAAAACTATCAAGTAACGAAGCAGCAGGCTCGCTATGGATACTCTTATTGTATATTATAACAAAAAAAATTTTATTTATAAACGCAAGCGTTTATTTCTCATACTCAAGTATGTCCTAAAATGAGAGCACCAGATATCCCCTCATGCACCTGAGACATCCACATTCCAATTTTTATCGTAAATAAAGTACTTCAAGCTTGGCGTTTAAATTATCTATAGGGTAATTTTTTAAGAGCTATAGAAAAGGTTTTCAAAAAAACACACATAAAATTCAGAAAAATGTATGAAATTTTTATTTAAAATGATAGTACAGTCCATATAATATAATACTTCAAGATTATTTAATGCAAATGTTGACCGCGACTGCGCTTCAAATGGTCCATCCGCTTAGTCCAATTTTGGCATACTCCTTCCAATGTTTCGGCCAATGCGTTAATTGAAGCAGGCTTGTCTGAATAGACATGAGCTTTAACATCTAAAAAATAATCTAAAGGCGCGATATCGCACGATCTGGGTGGCCAATTGAAAGGTCCCGAACGTCAAAATAAAATGTTCACCGAACTCGAACTAGCACCGTCTTGCTGAAACCACATGTCATGCAAGTCAAGCTCTTGCATTTTGGGCAAAAAAAAGTTGGATATCATTTCACGGGAGCGCTCCCCATTCACAGTTACATTACGATTCGCAGCATCTTTGAAGAAGTACGGTCCAATGATACCTCCAGCCCATAAACCGCACCAAACTGTGACCATTTCTGGATACATTGGTAGCTCTTGCAATTCTTCTGGCTGATCTTCACTCCAAAACCGTCAATTCTGCTAATTTACGTACCCATTGATCCAAAAATGAGCTTCGTCGCTGAACACATTTTTTCGATAAAAACGTGGATCTTAAACTTTCTTAACAGAACACGCATTTTTATAATAAAATTCAATGATTTGCAAGCGTTGTTCGTTTGCAAGACGATTCGCAATATATAAAATATTTTTTTTAGACCACATGAATACATTTTCTCAACACTTACTAATATTTTTCTTCTTAATTGGCACGATAACCGCTTACGCGTATTGTAAATATTTGGTCGATGGTAGACTTTCCAGGTCTAAAGCCACACTGATAAGGTCCAATCAGTTGGTTGACGGTGAGCTTCAGCCTTCAATCTTTCATCCGACCATATTTTGCATAGGAGCTGATGCATGCACCTTACCAGCTCCTCATCGCCATGTTTGAACAGCTCAGCCGGCATTCCGTCGGCGCCCGCGGCTTTGTTGTTCCGTAGCCGCGTTATCGCTATTCTCACCTCGTCATGGTCGGGTAGCGGAACGTCCATTCCGTCGTCGTCGATTGGGGTATCGGGATCTTCACATTCTCTGTGACATGCGCAGCTATCACTGTTTAACAGGTTCGAGATATATTCCCTCCATAATTTAAGATTGCTCTGGAGGTCTGTCACCAGTTCGCCGTCTTTGTTCTTACAGGAAATAATATTCGGGCCAAGTATATTAAGTTAAACAAACTTTAAACTATAAACTACTAAACTTGTAATAAAAAATATTCTCGGAAATCTACATAAAAGTCTAGTTTGCTTACTAGCAGCATTCCTTTTTTAACGTAATGAAAATACTCCGTTAGAGACTGCATGTTTTTCCTTTTTCTCGTTTCACATCTAACTAATGTTTGTTTTAGTGTACTCGTACTACTTTACGTATGTAGTTCTTCAACTGATAAAAAGTGCACAAATCTTATGCATATATCTGCAAGGTAGAAACTTACTCTGAAATCACAGTATTTGAAGGTTAATGTACATATTTGAAGGTTACTGTGCATAGAATGGTGTGCCCTATGAATGCGCGCTGGAGTTCTTCAGAAATTTTACGGTAATATTTTTTGCTGTGGCAAGTTCACATACATACACACAGCATATATATATGTATGCGCATATAAATTCACAAATTTAAATTTGCATATGCCATATTTCTGTGTGCCTGGTAATAAAGCGTTTTCTATAGAGGATTTTGATTTGGTTGAAGGAATTCAATAAAGTTTTACAGAAGATGCCTTAGGAAGATATATACTCGTATATATTGAATGATTTGCTCTTTCTAAGTCACTATTGAAATAAGCATATGTATTTGTTTTCTATGATAAAGTGCCTGTAGCATACAAACGAATTTTACTCAACTGCTGTTTAATTTGACCAGTTGAGTATATTTCTGTTAACTTTTGGTGGAAAACATGTCTGTGGTGAATTCCGTGCGCAAAACGAGTACCCCTCAAAACTCCATGCGTTCCTGTCATAGAGACTTCTCTATACATTAACGTTCTCTGGTTACTCTATGCTCATGCGCGCACTTGACGCACAGCAGCTGCGGTTGTTCAGCATTTAGAAAGACATATTTACATATATTGATGCAAACATCTGTACGTACGGAGCCGCGGGCACTTGAATTGACAAAAATTCAAGATTTACCAAATATTGGCAAATAATTCCACGTGAAATATTCCAATATTCACTATTTTTGAATGGTCGATTTGGGCGGCTTGCTTTATGAATGAAAGTATCATACTTTGCTCTTAGAACTATAAGCTCGAATTTATCAATGAATTTTTTGATCATGAGTTTTTGTTGTACAGTACAATAGTTGAAACTGTTCGGCGCCGCCGCGACTATTTCAGACTGTTCAGCACTATGGCAACTAGAATGATGGTCACTACGGCTGCGCCTATTAATGCATTTTTCTTGTAGTCACTAGGCATAGAATTTTAGCTTTGAACGACATACGTATTAGATGAATGAAGTGCCCTGTCTGTGCGGTTGTATGTACATGCATATGTGTATATTAAAATACCAGTCTAACGGTTAGACGCGATAGAAGTGAAACCTTCCGTAAAACAAACTGAGAGAGAATGACACGAAAGCAACATTAGGAGCGGGATAATTATAGGTTCATTATAATATTGCTATAAAGTTCATATTTTATTTTCTTCATTTTATTATTATTCATCCTCAATGTTTTCAATTTCAACAAATGATACGAGTGGCTTATGATAGCTAAAATATGATACAAATGCTTTGGTTTCGATGTTGTCAACATATCTTAGAAATACCGCGTCAATTGTTGTTTTTGATCGTGTTGTCGATTCAGTGCGATTGTTACACATTTTTAAATTGAATGTTGTATTGAGAAGTCAATTAAAGGAACCGCTGTGTCCAATGCAAAATTTACGTTAAAATCGCCATTTAAAATCATTGGAACTTTATCGTAACCTTTTCTAAGTATCCGCGATACTTCTGGTGCATACTTTATTAAATTTTCGTGAATGAATTCTGTGATGCTATTTATTGATTGATTCGGTGAAATATAAATTGCCACAATTAAAACTGTTTTTTCATTGCTCAATCTGGTTTCGCATGCACATATTTCTCCCACTTTAGAGAGCTGAACAGACAGTGATTCTAGTTGCTGTGCATTCAGATATATCTGTGGAGTTACAATACGAGCACCGTCATTTTGATTGTGGTATATTGCAACACCGCCTGCAATTGCGGTAGATATTTAAAAATGAAAATATTTACGAATATAAAAATACGGACGCAATACAGCACACGCGGTTGCTATTATGAGCGTCGTAACGCGTATATTACACAGACGTACTAACATACACACAAACATTCGTAGGACGCTTGGTCTAAGCAAGTATTACAGAGAACATTAAATATAGAGAATTCTCAATGACTGAAAAGGCAGCACTTTTCAGGGGTACTCGTTTGCGCGCGAGGTACACCACAGCCACATTTTTCACCAAAGTTAACAGAAATATGCTCAACTGCTGAAATTTAACAGCCTTTGAGAATTAAGAGCATTTTTTTTGGAAACTTTCCCTTTTGTACCAAAGTTAGGTTACAGGTGCTTTTTGTCTCTTTATTTGCATGAAAATTCATTTTTGAATTTGAATTGATTTTGCGTAATTTGCGCCATTTTATTTTTTCTTCTCTTTCAGCTAGCACCCGAGCCTAGATTTTTAAAGCACTACAATTTTTTCTTAATCATGATGGATTGAGAGTAGTGTTTTAAAAATCAGGTAAATCGCAATGACTTAATCGATGTCAATATCGAAGTCGTGTGAGAAATTGTTATAGTATGAGAACAATTTCGTAATTCGTGCTTTCACAATTTTATATATTTTTTTTTCATTTCAGGAAATGTAAATACCTATTATTTAAGTATTGTAATATGTATACATATTCATATAAGAGTACTTAAATTACTTCTGGATAAAAATAAAAAATTAAAATAAAAAAACTAGTATTTCATTTTCTTAAGGATTATAATATTTATTTGGTAAGAGGAACTTAAAGAAACATATACAAATAATATAATTCGACAGGATTTCATTACAAAATCAATATATTCGTTCAGCTCAATAAAATAAATATCTGCATATGAAAAATCCTTCCTATGGACATGCCAAAGCAAACACGCATATATGTACATTAGCGTGGCAGTTATTTGACCTGTTTTTTTATATACAATATTTTTTCGCGGGCTACCCTCCAGTTTGGTTCCATTCTATATAAAATGACCTCTGTGAAATTTGGTGCCAATCGGATAGGGGAAAGGTGTGCCCCCGAGCCTTTCAATATGCAAAATTTACCCCAAAATGACAAAAAAATTTAATTTCATTAAAAGTGTGTTTCTTATTTTACATGAGTACCTATATATAGAGCGTAAATAAGTAGTAAAAGAATTTAATTGGTAAAGTATATTAAATTATACATATATAAATTGAAGAAGGAAATTATTATCCATACAGTATTTAGCATACATGTATGCATAAAAAAAAAGAAATAACTCATTGAATAAAATAAAATAAATATTAATTAAAAATCTTTATTTTTAGATATAGTTTGTTTATTGCTGCCTGGGAACTTCTTTCGATAGTCACTTACAACTTGGAGCACGTACTGCATTTGTCGCTCGTTTTTTGTATATAACTTATTAAAATCCTCTACTAGTTTAACACCTCTCTCCGCCGTATCATTTCTTACTTTAAGTTTATTAACTACTTTTAAAGGTTGGCCAAAATCTTCATGTTTGTGCCACCGGGCAGGATCTGTGCACAGGAATTCGTCATTTATGTTAAATCTTGCAAAGAATCGTTTTGTTTTGTTGGAGACAAATTATTCAAGTCCATGCTTTAATAATTCAGGAACTTGGCTTGTTTTCACGGTTATCCTTTTAATACTTTTTTCACATTCAGCATCATTTTCACGATTCAACGCCTTTACCATTTTAATTTTTGATTCTGCCGTCACATTTGGGTCAAAGAAGGCCAAGGCGATGGATTCAGGTGATAAATACCACAAAAGATTTTTGATTTTTTGTAAAGCCAAATCGTTAACTGTCCGGTATTTATAAATTTTGGAAAGAACACTGAAATCCAAAAATGGTGCTTTGGCTGCAGAAGGTGCATAAAACCACGCTTCGATATATATACTGATAATTAAAATGCAAATATCACAAATTGCATTTTCCTCACGCAGTGATAATTTAAATTCGTCGCGAAACATGAATATCTTAAAGCAATAAATAGTCTTAGCCATCCACAAATGTTTTCTGATCTTCTTATTCACGATTCCGGTTTTAAAATTATTTACATTTATTTTAGGCCAAGCAGCTTGGAACTTTTTTAAGATTGGTACGGTTGGGTCGGTAGTTTTACCCATCTTCTCCTCGAAAACGGCTCTTTTTTTAGAAAGCTTTCAATCAAAACACACGCACCATTAAAAGCTCCCGTATTAGAGGCAGTAGTGTCAAAAACCAATGCTTTTACGTAGTCCTGAAGGCCCCATTCCGCAAGAGTTTCTCAAACAGCTGTTGTCTGTTCTTTTCCACTCCCTGATTGCAATGCAGGTACCCCAAGAAGTTGATCAGCACCGCAATTTGAAGTCGGTCTACTGTCTCTTTACCTGTTAGTGATGGCAGTAATTTACTATCCCAATGTATCGTAGCAGCAGGCAATTCCTTATCCTTAAAGATATTTTTGATTTCGATAGTTTTCTTTTCGCGGAGTTTCTCACGAGAATTGAATGAATTTCTCCACATCTTGACCAAGGGCTTCAAGTGTAGCTATAAGAATATGAACTGCATTCCTGTCACTGGTCTTGCACTTATCCAAAGCAGCAGCAAGCTTAGGAGTTGTTATTATTTGTCGTCTTCTTTTTTGTTTTGCTGGTACAGACAATTGTTTTGAGCAATGCGGAATTTCCTCTGAAGCACGCGCTTCTAAATCTTCTCCGCTGATTGAACTCGACGTCATCAGTATATCAGATTGAGCTAGAAATAATTAGTATTAACAATATAAGTACGATTTAGTTCAATATACATAAATACTCATGTTAAATAGGTAGCTAGAGAAGAACTTCATTATTGCTTCGTTCTTTACTCTTCTCCTCTCGTAATTTTCGCTCAGAAACTCGAGTCTCTTTCGCACTTAGCTGGTAATCAATTCCATACATAAACCCCGGGCGTCCTTTCATCCGCTGATTGTTTAAGAACTGCTTATCTTCTTCAATGGATATGATATTCAATGCATTAGCGTGTGCAATATCGAAGAGATCCTCGAGTTTTTCAACGAATTCTTTTTCTTTTTTCTTATGATCCATCGACGTTCTTGCAGCATGAAGTTGAAAAGTTGCCGCCACTGCTGATAGATACCTTCTAACTTTGGTATACAGTTCTTTAGTTCTTGCGTCGGAATTCGGGCTTTCTCACAATATCTCATCACTTCCCGCACAGATATTTTCATTTCGAATTTCAAAATGTGATCAGTTGATAAGTTTAACTTCCGTTTTGTTTTTGTAATTCAGAAATTGAAGAAAAATGGAAAATTTTTGACAGAGTTGTCAAAAGGCAAGGGTCGAACGACTTGGTAGATTCTGCATTGAATATATTTTTTTAAGCGTAATAATTTGAATTATCATTGTAATGTGATAAACTAAGTGCCCGGCTACTTTACTTACTACTAGTACTTATACTACGAATTTTCGGGTTTTTTGAAATTTTGAAGGCCCGGGGGCACACTTTCCCCTTACCAGATTTACTTCAAACTTTTTTTCCACCATTTTTATATATAAAGGAACCAATCTGGGGGGTAGCACCAATAAAAAAATAATTTTGCAAAATAACTGCCACCCTAATATACATAAATACATGCACACAAACATACATGCCGCGGCCACTCGACTTGACAAAAATTCAAGATTTACCAAATGTTGGCAAATAATTCAACGCGAAATATTACAATATTGACTATTTTCGAATTGACGAGAAAATTGGCATATAAGCATATGAGCTCGAACTTAGTGTTATAGAATATTTTGGATTTTTCAACGCCGTTGCGACTAAAAAAATCATACGCATGCGGAGGCATAAGGCGAGTGCTTTGTGTGTGCTGTTGTATGTACATACATACATATGGGTATACCAATAAGCACAGTTTTGCTCGAAGTCGAAAATGTATACATATATGTACGTACATATAATAGGACGTCAAGTGTGCATACTTACATCATATACATATGTACGTATACGCATATGTGATGAGAATTGCCTTTGCATTTGTTAGACAGGAATTCGGTCACAACAATATGCTAATATTTGAGGTAGGTCATGCCCTACAAGACAGCTAACTATCATATTAGCACTCATATTATCATCATCACTATCATCATCCAACTACACATTTTTGTTCTAGCCGTGGGAAAGTTCTGATAGTTTCCCCTTGTCGGTGTGATATTCTATCTCTCTTTTACCAATAGCAATTTCTTATAACTGAAAAATATATCTGCCCTGCTCTAAAGGCATACTAAACTCCTCATTGTTGTCATCACAAACTCATCAGCACAAATGGCCTAAACTCCTCATTGTTGTCATCATAAACTCATCAGCACAAATGGCCTAAACTCCTCATTGTTGTCATCAGAAACTCATCAGCACAAATGGCCTAAACTCCTCATTGTTGTCATCACAAACTCATCAGCACAAATGGCCTAAACTCCTCATTCGAAATTACACGACGAAAACGAAATTACATTTATATTATTATATTCATTTATTGTTTACAAACTAATTATTATATTGTACAATTTTATATTATATATTTACATATTTAAATTTATTCTAATAATATATATTTTTTATTTCTTGTTTACAAACTAAGATTTTTCATTTACATATTTACAGATTTAAAGATTTTACATATTTACAGATTTAAAGACTTTACATATTTACAGATTTAAAGATTTTACATTTTTACAGATTTAAAGATTTTACATATTTACAGATTTCAAGATTTTACAAATTTACAGATTTAAAGATTTTACATATTTACAGATTTAAAGACTTTACATATTTACAGATTTCAAGATTTTACAAATTTACAGATTTAAAGATTTTACATATTTACACATTTAAAGTTTTTCTATTAATATATTTTTTTTGGTTACACCTAATGTGGCTTAAACGAACATACTTCCTAATGTACTTACCAAATATAAGTTCAACCGCCTTAAGTCTAAGAAGTGGAATCTTTCCTGTTCTTCCTTCTAAGTTGAAGCTGTACATGGCGTCATCTGTGAATAGATAACGCATAACCCCGTCAACCGTCCCTTTCGTGCCTTTTGATCTTGCCAGAAGCCCAATCTACATATGGAAGAAAAAGTGTTATTTTCAAATTATACTAGCATTCATTTTATTATGTTACCATTGCGTCGGCGTAAGCTTTATTTATCAGCTTGGCTTCAACAACCTGCACTTGCTCCACCGATAATACGGGAAACATAGCAGCAAGTTCCATGGACTCCTCGCTTTCCGCGTCCCCGGTAATGCGACTGACAGACTCTTGAACCCGAACCTTTTTTAAAGTTCACGTTATATTTTCCTTGATGGCAAACTGCCGCTTTTATTTCATGTAAAATCTTCTGAAAAAAAGAAAATTTTTATTATTTCTATATTATTATTTCATTATTATTATTATTTTTATATTATTATATTTATTATTTTTACTTTTTATGAAAATATTATTTTATCGCACTTTTCACTATTTTGAACAAAATATCACAATTTGTTCAGAGCAGCCACAAAATTGCATCTTCACACTTTGTTCTTGTTTTTGTTGTAGCAGCATAAACATTCTCCATACATATACGGAGAATACTGCTGAAGTGACAGTCCATGGCCGGATATAAATCCGGTAACGTAGAACGTTAAAAATTCTTATTTTACCAAAATGCTTATAAAACCACGATAAAATAACATTTGGTTAGAATTTAAATATGCATACCTGATTTACACTCGATTTATTCACAATCCACTTTTCACTGTAATATTTTAAATAATACTCGTACACAAAAAACACAACCCCTTCCACGAGGAAAATTTTTACAATTATGAATAACTAGATGCGCTTTTTGTTTGAAAGCGTGGCTAGAAATTCCTTTCAATACTTCTTAGTATTGCCAATTCCTGGGAACAACTAATAGTCGGAATGGCGTGCTGCCAGAAATAGAGCACAAAAAATAATTGACGAAAACAGTTCGTTTTTACGTTAAAGGAAAAATTTCGCGATTTAAATGTAATATATATAATTAATATAATTGTTTCAAAATATTATATAATATGTTTTTTGGGTTATAATATAATTTTTATGAGACCACTGTCAAATTCAATCACACTTTCCTGAATACATTTTGAATACATGTAATTCTATTGAAAACTGAGAGTTGGTTTTTGTATGTAAATATGTACGTTTTTTTAATTTTTTGCTTATTTATGTATTTTATACTGAGTGTGCTTATTTTTTTATACTTATATGCATCTACATCAATGAAAATAAGGAAACTGTAAATTCCCAATTTTTGTTTTAAAAATACCCAATCAATATTTCTCCCGTTGTGGCATTACTGACGAATAGTATAAAAAGGAGCATTTCAACAGCGCTTTCACGAAAAAAAGAGTTTCACATTTAGTTATCTCTTTTACTCAACAATTTTTTACTCGACAATTTTCAATTTGTCAATGCGCATGTATTAGAGACTAATAAAATATTTGTCAATGTGTTGGAATTTTTGGCGAAAGTACTTAGCACTGTCTTGTAGGGTGGTTGCTTCAGTACATACATATGTGTGCGTGCAACACTATATTTAATAAAGATGAAATTGAACTTAGTTGTCCCATATATGCAAATACGTTTCTTCAAAGTTTTCCTTTATTTATTTCAAATTATTTTAATTAATATTTCATATTATCTAGAAAATGCATGCATACATACATATGTATGTATATTATTCCCTGTTAAAGTTACTTTGATTTGAAATGTTGGCGCATATAATAAATATTCAAATCATTCATCAATAATCATTTATTAAGTTTATTTGAAAATATAAATTGAATAAATTTTCATTCATCAAGGGAACATATGTAGAAATGAACAAGCAAATTCTTTGCAAAATGCCGTCGGCTAATCGTCAATTTGATTTTCTACAGAAGCAAAAGCAGAGAACGTTATGATATACAGAGAACGTTCTCTGTGTGCAGAGCCAATATAGGAAGAGAGAATTCACTGCAATCAGCTCTGTTAAACCCCGGCCGCGATTAGACTTCATTTTTGACAATTCACACCATTTGTAGCTCGTGAGAATTCTCTATATTTAATGTTCTCTGAGTATTAGGTAGTGTAGTATAGGTATACATAATGCCTTCTCGCTCACCGTGGCTCCGTAATACGCAGGCGCGCACACATACGTACTAGCATACATACAAACATACATACGTATGACGCTTGAACTAAACACCAAAGCAAGTAATAGGCAGTGTAGTATACAAATTAATAAAATATTTTTTTATTTTATTTTAAAAAGAGAGGACTATGTCCTCTATATCTTTTATTATATAAATTAATAAATTATTGCCGGAAGACTATGTCTTCTTAATCGGACTTTTGCATTATTACTACTTTTCATCTTTTTGCCGGAAGACTATGTCTTCTTAGTCGGACTGTTGATTTATTAATAATTTTGTTTCTTACTAGCTACTTAATATTAACTATCGAACAGCAATCATCACGTTGAATGCAACGAGGTCGTCAGCACTTTGAGTTAATATTGTAAGAAAGGTAAATAATTGCTTATTTGAGGTCGTCAGCACTTTGAGTTAATATTGTAAGAAAGCTAAATAATTAAATTTGGAACAACCGGATCTATGTCAGCAATTGAATTGCGACAAGGGCTATTGAACTTCATTAAAATAAATTTATTAATTATTAACTACGGAAATGTATCAGCAATTGAATTACGACAAGGGGTATTGAACTTTATTAAAATGAGGGAGTTAATCTCCCTTCTTAAATTGATTGTCCTCAATCATTTAAAAAAACGGAATATTGTTCAATCTTGGTGGTTTGATAGGAGCTTCTAATGCTATTGGTTTATGGGATTCAGCACAATGTTGCACACTCATTGTCACATGAGGCTCGTTATTAGTGTGTGGAATTTGAGATTCCCAAACAATTATTGTTTTTTGTGTTTTTAAAGACAAATCGTAAGCATGCTATGGAAAGATAATTAGACTGAGAATAACAGAGATTGACCATCCTCCAATTTTCAAATGTTTGCGAATAGTTGAAATTACTTCCGTTTTATTAATCTGTAATTCATTAAGAGCTTCAAGTGATAGGAAATTAATATGGTCGATTTCAAAAGGAGTGGGTTGCATTAATGCGGGGATGATTTGTAAAGGTGAGGCTTCTGTATTACTAAAAGTCCTATTGTTAATTTTAATAGTGCTATTATGAATTTTGATAAGAAGTGTTCCAGATATATTTCTCCGCGTTTTATCAACATAAATAGCCATGTTGCAATCATTTACTAGGATAACCCCTGACTCGATCTCTTCGATTAATGGGATATGATGATTGTTGCTCGTTACACATGTAGAATTTTGACTGCTTATAAGATTAGGAATACATTTAGTATTTGAAATATTCGTTATTTGGATTTCTTTACAAATTATTATTTTATTATATTTTTCACAATCATTTATTATACCATATATAGTGTTATCATTTTTTAAAATCTGCTTAAATTCTAAATTAATTAAAGAGTTTTTTCTTTTTACTGGTCTTAAAATAACGTTTTCATAGGTTTCATAGGTTGTTAAGGGAATCTTAACCAAATAAAATATGTTTCTATTAGTAGATACTGTATAAGACAGATACTTTGGTAAATTGGAGTGCCTCTTCGGGGCTCACAAATACAATATTTTCTTCTCTAATTTTACTTGTAGCAATTTCAATTTCTTTTTTATCTAATATTAATGGGTTGACGATTCCAAGCTTCGCCCATTCGATTTCACTTTGAATATTTATTAACTCTTCCTTAACTAGTCTTACTCTATTTTGTAGATTTATAACAATTTCGTTTTCTAATAATACATTCTCTCTTATTACATTAGAAATTTGATTTACTATATCTGTTAGATTTTTGAATCTTTTATTAAAAACTGCGTTAACGTACACTTGTTTATTATTATTTTTGTTTAGATCATTTATATTACTAGCTATTATTTCGACGTCGTCGTGATCTGGAGATCCTGCGACATATTTCCAAATAGTACCTATGACATTTATTGCTCTTTTATTTTTTATAGTGGGTGTTATATTTTCTAAAATATTTTCGGTAAGGCTTAATTCGTGGATAAGGATGGGATACAGGTTATGGTGATTTGGGATGTTTTGTTGGATAAATGTGTGGGTATTGGATATGGATATTGCGTACTGTGCCAGATATATTGAATGTAAAAATGTAAAAAGAAAATAGTAAAATTTTCGCTGTACCTCTATTAATTGTCACGACATACGAAGAAGTGTAATCCAAAATTTGAACTTCAGTTTTTACAAAGGTTAAATACAATAAAATAATTAGAACTGCCGATGACATTATTGATGTTGTGCTGCTGCTGGTTGTTGGTGTTGTTGTTCTTGGTGTTGTTGTTGGTTTTGTTGTGCTTGGTGTTGTTGTTGGCGTTGTTTTTTTTTTTAAAGTTGATTTTTCTTCCAAGAGTTTTTCATAACATAGCTATTTGGTTTTTAAGTCCTTTTTAATATTTCAATTGTTTATTTAGGTCTTCTGTCACATACACTCCTACGGTAGACTTTTTTCAGTTTTTCATTTATAAGCACGCACTGCGTTTATATTGAATAGTTCTATTATTGTTTTTTTATTTTATAATTCTCTGGAGGGTACTTGGGTGGTGAATCGCAGAGAATGTACTTTGTTATAAGCTGGAGGGTCCCCCCGAAGATGGTGAGTCGCAGCTGGAATTATATTATTTTATTGGCTGTACAAGCCAGATTTTATTTATATAATTTTTCTCTATATTTCTCTGCATATTTTTGGGTTTTTTAAATAATTCAATAAATTTGTATTTTGTATTTTTGTTTTAGTTAGACTTTTATAATAATATTCAACTTTGTATTTTTCACAAATTTTTTTAATAATTCTTATTTAATAGTAATATTCGACTTTGTATTTTCTCAATATTTTTTTTAGTAATTCTAATTTAACAGTAATATTCAACTTTGCATTTTTTCAATAATTTTTTTAATAATTCTTATTTAACAGTAATATTCAACATTGTATTTTCTCTATAATTTATTTAATAATTCTACACTCAAAAGTTTTCGGAAATTTTTTTTTTAAATTCTTAATATCACTTAATATTAATATTCTTACTCTAACACTTCCCGGCGGTGGGGTGTGACTCCTCTTTGCTGATTTCCGCTACTGGAGCACCTCCAAGTCGCACTATTGGTAGCGAGCGTTCCTTTCCTATCGGATTCCAACGCTGCACCGGCTCACGATTCGCGACCTTGTGATTGCACTCTTTTTTGCACAACACTTTACTCGCGAACTTTAAAACCGGTCCCTGCTCGGGCGCCAATTAATAAAATACTTTTTTATTTTATTTTAAAAAGAGAGGACAATGTCCTCTATATCTTTTATTATATAAATTAATAAATTATTGCCGGAAGGCTATGTCTTCTTAATCGGACTTTTGCATTATTACTACTTTTCATCTTTTTGCCGGAAGACTATGTCTTCTTAGTCGGACTGTTGATTTATTAATAATTTTGTTTCTTACTAGCTACTTAATATTAACTATCGAACAGCAATCATCACGTTGAATGCAACGAGGTCGTCAGCACTTTGAGTTAATAATGTAAGAAGGGTAAATAATTAAATTTGGAACAACCGGATCTGTGTCAGCAATTGAATTGCGACAAGGGCTATTGAACTTTATTAAAATAAATTTATTAATTATTAACTACGGAAATGTATCAGCAATTGAATTACGACAAGGGGTATTGAACTTTATTAAAATGAATATTTTAATTATTAACTTACATACTGCAATGCTCACTATACTAGCGTGGCTCAGCAGTACGCAGCCACACACATATACATACATACGTATATCAACATATAACGCTTCGTAGTGTCGCTTTTTCATCGAGTCTCAAATCACTCCCAACGATTCTAAAGAAGTTTTCACTTCGAAACACTGTTTTGCTGGAAGTTCAGTTTTGTAATATATAAGTTAATATTTTACATCTCGATTTTAATTTTTAAAAAGGACAATCGGACTATTGTCCGATTCATTTGTCTTTATTCGTTTAAGCTCAACTTAAAATTAATTATGTTTCTTACTTCTACATTACACCTATTTCGACCATCAATATGCTGACTCTTGTTGACTCATTATTGTTGCTGATCGATACATTTACTAATTTGATGTAAATGTTCGTGGAATGCTGATGCAGCGTCAGCGGTTATAACAAATTCACCGGATGTATTATCGGTGCCACTAACCCATGAAGTTATTGTCCAATTCGAGGTTTTGTAAGGTGTGGTGTTAACTCCTCCCCTCTTAAGTATGATTGTACTCGATCATTAATAAAGCGTTTTTCAGTAAGAGCGCTTCAACTCTTTTTTTTTAATAAAACATAAACGGTTTGACTTTTTTAACTATTTTTTTTTTTATTATCGAGTTTGAACATATACATTTAAGTATGAAATTCGATTTCTGTTGCATGACCACCGCGTGCACGTTTTACGAAGTCCAATCGTTGAACCCAATTTTCGACCACTCTTTTGCATAAATCGGCCGAAATTCCAGCAATTTCGCGTTCAATATTGGCTCTGAGCTCACAAATCGTCG